>NC_133620.1:272282752-272410252 GCF_048593235.1 Sminthopsis crassicaudata
ACTATACACACATATATATATATGCATATATATACATATATACATACATACTTACATACATTTTTTACTGAATTGAATGAATGTTTTTGAATAGCTGAAAGGAGGGATTCATGGCAGGAGAGTATTTACATGAAGGAAGTGGCTAGTAGATGATGGGTCCATTGACTCTCATGAGAAAGTCCATTTTCTCTCATGAAAGCCTAATTCAGCCGCAGATCTGAGGCCGGTAACTTGAAGCCATAGCTACCTCAGAATCACAAGGCAACAATACACAAAACTAAGGTTTCTTGGTAACCCAAACCCCCATTCTTCAGAGTCAACTGACAATGTGCCAGTTTTTTTTTTTTTTAAACAAGTTATTAGAGTTTCCTTCACTGAGAATTTATTTTATAGTCTATTGTATGTCATGGTTAGCTTAAAAAAAATGTCCCATGAGAATATAGAGCTTTGTCTAGTTAGGTGTCGTTCTGCTAAGACATCCACCCCTAAATTTGGCCCCCACAGATTTGGTGATTTAGACACAGATTTCCTTGTATAGATCATCTAAGTGTCTCTAATCAGTATAATTGCAAGTAGGGTAGGGTGGCTCCCTCCTTACCCCAGAGCGAGCTGATAACACTTACAGCAAGCAGAAACAGCTAGCAAGGATAATTAAAAAATTTAGGAAACTACCAGATGGGGTTTCTTTTCCTTTTGATATCCTTTACTACGACCTGAACTGCTATACCCAGGTAACTTACTCCTCAGTTAAATCACCAATGTTTTCAAATTGTTCCATGATCTCTCTGTCTCCATAGGGTCTTGTGTCCTCTGAACTCTCTCTTTCCTTTAGCTGAGTTTGAGGAGGCTCTCCTTGGGTTTACCCTAGGTATTAGAATTCATCAACCAACAAGCATTTATTAAGTGCTAATTGGATACAAAAGAATCAAGCATTTATTAAGCCCTTACTATGTGCTAAGCACTTTTAAGAACTTTACTAATATTTCATTTAATCCTTACAGTAACTGTGTAGCTGTTTACTCGGTTCGGTTGTGTTCAACTCTTCATGATTCCATTTGGAGTTGTATTTCCTCTTTCAGCTCATTTTACAGATGAGGAAACTCAGACAAACAGGGTTCAGTGACTTGTCCAGGGTCATTCAGCTAGGAAGTATGTGAGGCTAAATCTGAATTCACAAAAGATGAGTTTTCTTGATTCCAGGCACAAACAGCACTCTATCCAGCTACCCTACTATTGCAATATACAATTATTCCTTCCACATCTCAACTTTCTCCATGGTGATTTTGATACACCATGGGTAGGTATAAGAATTAAATGGGAATTTTGAGAGAGTTTTGCAGAAGTTTCAGTCAACATTCAAATGCCAGCAAAAAAGTTAAGAAACTCAGAAATGCATAAAGTAAATATATAAGAATTGTATAATACCAATATATTTTATCTTTTAATACAGTAATAATTCAGATTTCTTCTCTGGTACAAAGGCAAAGGCAAAAAATGTATGCAGATTTTCTAGATCATGGAGTGCCATTCTCCTAACCTCCTGCGATATGGAAGGGATAACTGAAATTAGTAGTGAAGTTATGAAAAAGATAAGTTCATCATCATCAGGTCCACCTTAGGTGGTGCTGAGGCAGACTGTCCCAGGTTCTTTGATTCAGGGAACCAGAGTCCTTTCCACTGTACATGCTGCCACCCTGAGCATTATTATAGTCATCATCCTATGGACCCTGTACCCAATTTCTCATCCCCATATCCTCCTCCCCCATGATAGGGAAAAGAATACTATAGCAGGGTTCACTTGTAGATGCACATGGCATTTCCATAACCAGCAGAGAAGACACAGCCGAGGAGCCAGAGCTGACCATTGAACTTAGCAAAATGTGTTTGGTGTGGCTGTTTTGCAGCCCAGCCCTGTGTCCTTGGATTCAATGGCTTCCCACTAAATGAGTCTTTAGCATGTGAGTAATGCAGGGTGTATATCAGAGCTCTAGTTAGTCATGCATCTGGACTCTTGGAGCTTTATAGTAATATTAAGTGTGATGGGAGCTGATGTAATCATGCCAGCCTGTGTCAATCCAAGAAAAATGACTAGTGTTATATTCAGCTTTCTTTATCCAGAGGCCGTGTTTTATAAAGGGGAGGGGGGAGAGAAGGGAGAAAGTGTTAGCAACAATGGCTTTGTCTATCCTTCAGTGTTCTAATGGGTCTGTAATTTTACAGATGAGAGTATCCTTGCCAACAATGAAGATCATAGCCGTTCTATAAGTTTGCCACTAAAGGGGGTCCAACTAGCATTCTGGGAGCTTTCTTCATGTTCTCTCAATTTTGTGAGGATGAGGGAAGGAACTGGATTTCTGATTCCTCTGAAAGATGAAACTCCGTTTCTGCCACGGATTTTATGCTGTTCTTCACATAAGACACTCCATCTCCCAAATAATGGCATTTGCAGTCTGTGCCTGGAATGCTCTCCCTCATCCTTCTGACTTTAAATTCCAGCTAAAAAAATACCTTCTGCAAGAAGGCTCTATGATCTCCCTGATCTTAGTTTTCCCTATGTTAAATATTTTCAACTTATTTTTAAACTATTTATACAAACACAAACATTATATATATAATATGTATAAGTATGGGTATGTTTGATCATTATATATATATGCATATATGTATATATACACACATATAAAGATATGTAGATCTAGATATGAATGATCAAACAAGATGATATTTCTAAGCACTTTCCAAACTATAAGATCTCCCATAAATTTCAAATACCATTATTTTATTATGAGTGGCAGTAATATTAACATAAAGAAGAGAGACTCAATTATCACTACCAGACTACAAAAGCTGGGGCTGGAAAAGACCTCTTGCCCAAGCCCCTTTATTTACAAGTGAGGAAACTGAAGCCCAGGAAGACTGATGGACTTGCCCAGAGCCACAGATGCAGTGTTGAGGCAGATCAAACCCAGGTTTTCTGACCCTAGAAATTATTACAGTCATCATTAGATTACTGTCTAATGGAAATAGGGCTAGTTAATGAGGCAGCAGATCCTGATCAAGGTCCAATGAGCTTGGCCAAGAAATGTCCTTTCTGTATAGCATACTGCTCACAACTTCCTGGGATTGATGATTTCACTCATGTATATATTCTGTCCATTGGGACAGCTGAGAATTCTAGCACAGTCTCATATCTGTTGCAAGACTTGACTGTGTCTTTCCATGTGCTGGAAGCCTCCTTTAGGCTTTAAAAAAGTATTTCATAGGAAGCTATACAATACTCAGTCTATCCATCTGTTTTCCTTCACTCTCAAACAAATCAATCAGCATTTTTTACAGCCACAGTGTTAGATACTAAAGATACAAATATCAAAAACAAATCAGTACTTATTTTCAAGAAACTCACTTGCATTCTATTGAGGCAAGCAAGATGTACACATTTGATTTAAGAACATGTTGAATAAATACAAAATAAAAACCAAGTTTGCTATATACAAAGTCGTTAGGAAGGAAGAAAAGGATGCACAGTATCCAGGTAGCTTGGTGAGAATTCATTATGAAATTTTCATTGTGAAAATTCACACATCAGAATCAGTAAACTTAGAAATCAGGACTTGATATATTGTTCCACTGATTGTCTAGAAAGAAGAAACTGATGGAGATTTTTTTTTCCTTGATAAGTCACTTTCAGTCATTTCCAACTGTCCATGCCTCCATTTAGGGTTTTCTGGAGTGGTTTGCCATTTCCTTCTCCAGCTCATTTTACAGATGAGGAAATGAGAGAAACAAGAAGTAACTTGTAGAGGGTCATACAGCTAGAAGGTATCTGAGGTTGGATTTGAACTCAAAAAGATGAGTCTTCCTGACTCCAGTCCTGATGTTCTATCCACATAATTTCCCCTGAGAAAATATTTACAATGTAGTTTAAACTTAAAAGTGTGTTGGGGATATTTTTGGGGGGAGAGTTGATTGCTTAGTATTTACCAGCACATCCCTGGAAGAAAATGCTTCCTGGAGAAGATAATGCTTGAACTCTGTCTTGGAGGAAAAGAGAGAGAGTCTCTGTCATCTCAAGGTTGAGATGAGAAGGGAGTGCATTCCAAGCACAGGATATAGTCAAAGAGATGGAGTACTACATATGAGGAAATGGTAAAGAAAAGCCAGTTCAGTGAATTGTAGAAAGGAGAGTGGACAGTAATGTAATACATAATGAGGCTGGAGAGGGAGAGGTTTTTAAGCCAAACAGAGCAGTTTATCTTTTATTTTGGAGGCAATAAGAAACTCATGGAATTTATGGAGCAGGTAAGGATGTAGGCAGAACAAGACTTAAGGAAAACCTCTGTAAGGAGGATAGTTTTTCCAATAGGGAAGACTTGCGACAGAGAGACCAATTATTTTACTATAAGGTTAGCTGACTTTCTTTTCCTATCATGCATTTCCTGAATGATACCAAGAGACAGTGTAATATAGTACGCAGGTTGGACACTGGAGTAGGAGTCCACAAGAACTGGATTTCCTTGCACATTTACAAACTGTGTGAGTCTGGGCAAGTCACCCAAACTTCCTGTGCCTCAGGTTCCTCAGGTGTAAAAATGAGAGGGATTAGGCTTTAAGGTCCCTTCAAGCTCTAAATCTATGATCCTGTGATCACTTTCACCATTTCTTGGGTTAAAGTCACCATAGGAAACATGTAGTAGCCTATTTGTTTTAAATCTGTCTCTCTGTATATGTATACATGCACATATACCTATATATACATATATAAATATAATATGTATATAATACACATGTATATATAACCTAAATACACACACACACACGTGTGTGTGTGTGTGTGTGTGTGTGTGTGTGTGTGTGTGTGTGTGTGTGTGTAGGGTATAAGGGGTATTCAGGGAAGACTAGCACCTTTGGCCTGAGGGCTTCTCATCTACAATTGGTATCCTTCTTTTACCTAATAGATAGCACCATAGATAAGATGTATGAAGTACTTTGTACCTTCTAATCAGAAGGGCACGAGGATAATCCAAAGTACGGTGATATGATTTTATTTCCTCCCAAACCCTGTGGGATGTTGGTATCATCTCTAGAAGTAGACTATAAACAATCCAGTAACTGCCCAAAGGGCAAAGTGTATCATGAAAGAATTATGTTTATCTCCTGGTGTTAGGACAGAGCAGAATTTAGGGGAAAAAGTGTTGTAGCTTTAAAAAATAAAAATAAAATGGGTCTCCTTTTTGCTACTCACAACAATGACTATAGGATAGTTTTAAGGAATGCAGAGAGAAATTAGCGTTTGTCAAGTAGAATAATTGGGCTTTTTAAAAAATAAAAATATAGAGAAAGTTATTCATAAAAAAAGGGACAAAGAGAAGAATATGGAACAAGCAAACAAAAAAGGATTGGCAGAAATGTACAACTATGTGGAGAGGCCCAGGACTTGGATGGGTCTTCATAGTGCCATACCACTATCTTCATGATAGTCTTTCCTTAAATAATTGTCATTAGATAAGGAACTATCTTTTCATTGAATACTTCCAAAACAGATTTTATTATTTATATACATGTATTAGATATAATACATATTTTATTATATGTGTACAAATACTATACAATTATAGTATAATGTGAAATATTGTATATTAGTATAATTTTATGATAGATATTTATATTATATATTTACAATTGTAGAAATGGAGAATTTTAGAGCTGAATAAGACTTAAAAGTACGAAGATAAAAAAAGAAAATGTGCCTCCCAGCAGTCCCTAAGGCACATTATCTACCTATTTTTATTTTCTACTCTGAATAATCCCTATTCCACTAGCTTTCTCTTCATTCTTTTTCTTTTTATCATTCAGCCCTAATGAAGCTATGCCAGTTTTTTCCATGCCCCCTTTCTAAATTGAATTATATTTATTTTCATTTAACAAACATTTATTTTTCTTTAAGCCACAAAAGTTAGTTAACAAAAATAAATTCCTACATTATGCAAAATTTACTTATTTTGTGGTGTGAAGTTTAGATAGTTATAGAGATCTGGTAAAGTCCTGAGTATAATCAATCAGTTGACCTGCCTTTATTAAGCAAGACCTAGCATGTGCCAGGATCTGTAGTAAGTGGTTACAAATAAAAGCAAAAAAAAAAAAAGTTCTTGATCTCAACAAACTTAGATTCTAAGGGAGGGAAAAGTCAATACATAAAAGTGGAACTAAAAGTAGGGTGTTACATGGTGATCAAATGCAAGAGAATAAGAAATAAATGTTCTGAGGAACTTTCCTAAAATGAAGGTTCCGGGAAAAGCACAATATAATGTGAAAAGGATCTGTAGGAACGGAGTCAGGAGGTATCTGAGACAAGTTGTACCTCTGGAGAGGTAACTGGTCTGGGTTCTGTTCCAAAATGGAATTTCTGGGAAGAACTCACCAGTGAGAGAAGGGGCCTTCAGGAGCACATTCAGGATTGGCTGAGCCATGATTATATAGTCCAGAGGCATGGAAGGATAAATCTATAGAAGTATATGAATATCATTTTTACTTTTTTACAAAACAGTGTTACTTTTTCCCACGCCCTCAAGATCATTGTACTTTATAGTGACACCTAATTCTTTGACCTTGTGTTTTCATGGAACTTGGCAAACCTGCATTGGTCCCTACTGAACTTTATATTTACTTATTCTTGATTACTTTTCCAGAGTATCAGAGATCCTTTGAATTCCAATCCCATCCTCCATTACCCTGTCACTCATTTTTTCTCAATATTTCTCCCTTCTCCTCTTCTTCATTTCTTCCACAATCCTAAATCAGTAGTATAGTATTAATAAATGATTGAAAGAAAATCTTTTTTTACATGATGGTTTTGAGGAAAAAAAAAAAGATCAGATGTGGAGATAAGTTAGACATGGAGTCAGTGGACATCAATTTGAATGATGGCTCTGCCATTTATTATGTTTGTGTGACATGGGTCCAGTATCTAACTTCTCAGTGCTGTAGAAATTCCAAAAGAAATATAGGGCTGAAGCTTCATAGTGTAAAGTAAAGAACTTTGGATTTACTAGGATTTGGTCCTCTGATCTTAGTACACACACTACCTTTTGGACATTGTTTAATTGTTTCAGTCATATCCAATTCTTTGCAATATCATTTGCAGTTTTCTTGACAAGGATACTGGAGTAGTTTGCCATTTTCTCCAGCTCATTTTACAGATAAGGAAACTGAGGCACACAGTTAAGTGACTGATCAAGGATCACACAACTAGTGAATGAGGCCAGATTTAAACTCAAGAAGATAAATCTTTATGATTCCACTTTATCTACTGTGCAACCATACTATCCTACATGCTTTAAAAAGTTGTGGTAAGGATCAATATGAGAAAATAGATGGGAAAGCACTTTGTAAATCATAGGATGGATTTATTACCAGAAGACCTACATTAAAGGATCACTCACTCTCTCATTTTTTAGACATCTCCTAGCCTCAGTTTCCTCAAAAATCTGTAAAACAGAAAGATTGGGTTGGATGACCTGATAGGTCCTCATGATCCTATAATCTTTTAAATAATAGTAATTGCTATCCAGTGTAAGTTTAGAAATATAATCTTCTTGAAGAAGTCAACAAACAGTCCATCAATCAAAAATAATTTATTAAATGCCTACCATATATCAAGTGTTCTGCTGGATATGGGATAAAAAGCAAAAAATGAAAGGTCTCTGCCCCAAAGTAGCAATTATCCAATTCAGCTGGATCAACTAATATGCACATATATGAATCTATCTACCTATTTATTTATTTTCCTTTCCTCCCTTCCTCCTTTCCTTCTTTCTTTCCTTCTTTCCTTTCTTCTTTCCTTCCTTTCTTCCTTCTTTCCTTCCTTCCTTCACTTCCTTCCTATCCTTTCAATCCTTCATTTCTTCTTTCCTTCCTCCCTCCCTCCTTTTCTTCCTCCCTCCCTCCATTGTAGGTACATAATAAATGCTTATTGCATTTCTTTTCTTCATTAGAAACTGGAGTGATACAGTAGAAAGAGAACTGGCTTTGGAGTAGGAGGACATGGATTTAAATTCCAGTTCTACCACTAATTAGCTCCAATGTGACACTTTCTCTTTCTAGGTCTCAGTTTGCTCATCTGCAAAAAAAAAAAAAAAAAAAAAAAAAAAAAAAAAGGGGGTTTTCCTGGATGACCTTTAACGGCCCTTCCAGTTCTAGGTCTGTGGTTCTCCTGGGAAATCATTTTGGACAAATTGGTATGATTAAATTAAGAGGACCTGGAAAGCTGAGCAGTGGAGTTTAGATTTGATATGACAGGAACTACTCTTCTTTTTTTTCTTCTTTGTTTCATTCTCAAACTCATTTAAATTGTAGCAAGACTTTTTATGTTTGGCCAAATCAAAATCAGGTGAGCAGAATCAGCAGAAATGTTCTGACATGACACGTAGGTTAGAAGAGTCCAGTTATTCTTGAAAATAATTTTCTTGGAGTTACACAGAAGGTAATTCATTTTAAAAAAGCATTTATTAAGCACTTGCTAAATCCTTGTCTCTCTGCTGAATGCAGGGACATAAAGACAAAACAAAACAAACAAAACAAAAAACTGACCCTGACCCCAAGGAGTTTGCATTCTACTAAGAATGGGAATCAATTAAAAAAATACAATATATATACAAAGGAATTTAGAAATTTGAAGGAAGTAGTAACAACTGGTGATGGTGGTGAGGATGGAAATTAGAAAAATCCTCTTGTGGGAAGTGAAAGGAACTTAATCACTGTAGGAAGCCAGGGTTTCCAAGAAACAGAGGTGAGAAAGGAAAGTATTCCAGGCATAGGAGACGGCCTGGGTAAATACAAGAAGGTAAGAGTTGGTCTGTTGGGCATGAAGACCAAGTAGGAACTGAAGTAAGAGGTGTTTCTGCTTCAGAATCTCTAGAACTAAAGTTTCTTATCATAATGAATGATGAGGAAATTTATCCCTTCTAGGTGACACCTTAAAGTTATAATTAACTAGAATTTGTTAGGTTCCCATTCCAGGCACTGTGCTAAGCCCTGGGGAGACAATGAAAGGCAAAAGACAGTCTCTGCTCTGAAAGAGCTTACAGTCTAATGGGGGAACCAGCCTGCCAACAATTATGTACAGTTAAAATTTGGGCAGGTTAATTGGAGGTAGTCTCAAAGATTTGTACACACAATGGGTGCATGCATATTTTGATTTCAATATTCAGTTCATATCATTTTCATTCCCTTATCCATGCCCAGATATCACTGGACATATGACTCTCAATACCAATATTATCATTAAAGCTGGGCACACCCAAGGCAACCTTTGTTTATATAGCAATTGATCTAAGCCTTTTGGTCCTACCCATGTGCCTTCTTTTATTAAGTTTTGTTTGCTTTTCTTTGTCCTTGGGTCCCCCCAAAGCCCCCTTATTCCCAACTCCCCAAAATCTATTCCTAGGGAAACATTAATTCACACTAATCCACTAAATCACTACAATCATAGCTGTAGGAATACATTATGGTTCTTTAGTTCCTACAGTTAGTTGGTCACTCCATTCAGACTAGACAGAAGGTTCTGGGATTGATTTCATGTTCCTTTATAGAAAACACTGGAAAAGGGAGATTTGGGGTATCACAAAGAAATATAAATCTCTCTTAAGCATAGAGCTATAACTAACAATTTGGAGGCTCAGGAAAAGCAGGAAATTATGTGAATATTGCCCTTAAATCAACTTTGTAATATTATGGCATGAAAATAAGATTAGTATTAAAAAAAAAGAAAACTTATTTATTCAGGAAGGAGAATTAGTAACTATGGTAGTTACTGCATTTACTTTTCTACTTCAAGAGTGCACGTGCCAACGTTTTATGATTTCTAAGTTTTATTTCCTTAGGTCGTTGTCCTTTTTGACACACCCTGGTTGTTTGTATAATATAGCCAAACTGCACTGGCTTTCTCTTTCCAGAATTAGCATTCCATGCCCTGGCTCCATGCTTTTTATAGGCTGTCTCAAATACTTGGAATGTACAATCTCCTTATCTCCACCTTTAAAAATCTTCATCATTCAAGTCAAAGGCCACTTCCTATGGGAAGTCTTTCTTAATTTCCCTAGCAAATTGATATTCTGCCCCTCCCTCCACAGATTACATAGTATTTCATTATATCACCCCAAGTGGGATGGAAACTCAGTGAGGGCAGAGACTTTTATTTTGTTTATATTAATATCCTCTGCATGAAAGACAGTGTAGCTTACTAAAAGGAGAACTGACCAGTCAGGGGGTCCTGATTCTAATTCTACTCTGTGCTCCTGAAAAACTGCAGAAGTCTAAGTTGTAGAGCAAATCTGCATTGGCAAAGGAGTTTAAACATCCAAAATTCCCTATATCAAGCACAAGCCCAAACCAAACCAAAACCAAAACAAAAAGCAGGTGGGGGTGGGAAGTTGTCCATGCTGCAACAAATGGCCAGTATGAACTAGAAATTATAGTCTAAAGAGGATCCTATTTTTTCCAAATTTAGGGTATAATTCTAAAAGAAATACTCAAAGTTCACCCTACCAGGTGTGAATTTTGTGACTTCAGAAACTCTGGAGGTCAGGTTAGAAGATAGTGTTTTGGCTCTAGAGTTATTAAAGCAGTATTACTTTTTTTTTTAGTAATTTTAAACAAAACGGTGTTAGAACCCTTGTTCAGTATTTTGAAAGCACCTTGTAAATGCCTCCAACTAATGGGACTAAATAGCTGACATATAAATGATTTTTAAAAATCTGTTTTCAGATGGATTTTTAATAAGCCTAACATCAAATATCATGTGGAAAAACCTATGGTTATTTGCTAATAATCCTTTTTTAATATTTCAAGAATTTGTAATTCCTCCAGTGTGGCTACTATCCTCATCAATAAAGATTAACAACTGGGGAATAAGTGTAGTGTGGATTGAGAGTCAGAGAATCTAACTTCCTAACTCAACCTGCCCATTTCACAGCACCTGGCACATAGTATGTTCTTGATAAAAGTTTGCTAATTGATTGATCTTGACCATTTGGGGTCTTGGGGAAGTAATTTTCCTTCTATGTATCCCATGCCTGGTTCCTCCCCTTCCTCCTTAAATCTGGCCTCTGTTCCCTGGGACTATAAAATGTTGTGTTCCTCAAAAGCACATTGCTCATCCATTTACAACTCTTGCTTAATTGCATTTGCTGAGTCCATGAAGTTAATATATGTATAATGAACCTTTGTTACCTGTGATGGATACTTATAACATAAATTCTTTGTGTCAACTATCCTCTCCCAAATCTATTTCATATTACAATTCTACAGTTAACTTAATGTTGAACTTTTCCATATTTAGCTAGGCGGGTCCTCAGATGACACACCTTTTGTCATCAGGACCATCAGGAACTCTTTCCAACTCTACCAAAAATATCAGCATCTGTTCACTGCTGTGTTAGCATGGCCTTCAAGAATTCCAGGTAACTTCCACACCATGATGAAGGTTTTAATGGAGTACTATAAATAAGTATTTGATAACTAGGAGAATGTAGGGCTAGCCCTTCTTATAAATAAAAAAAATAAATAAATAAACAAATAAATAAATAAATAGATAAATATCCTGATTTTCATTTTTTTCCTTTATTTTCAATAAGCCTACTACTTGTTACTCCATTTTGGAAAGATTGCATTATTTGTTTTTATCTTTAAACTTTTACTGATGCTTTTTTATATGACATCATTTCATAACAAACACACTTCCTGCTTTTTCCTATTGAATTTTATAAAAGGAAAATTTAAAGCAAAATGACAAATTAGCCTTATCTGATATTATGAGCAACATTTTGTTCCCATAACTCCCCCTTCTTTATTGAGAATAGAAAAATGTATATTTCATCATCTGTTTGGAATGACTGTTTTAGTTAATCACATTTTTGATCAAAAAAAATTTGAGGATTTCAATTTTTTAAATCTATTAAGCTTAATTTGTAAATACCTTTATAATTTTGCCAAAACTATAGGACTATTTTTAAAGTTTTGATATCACACACTTCACTAGAATAGATCAAATAAAATAAATAATTGTCATACTAGTGTTTCTGCTATATTGAGTACTAAATGACATTTGTGGATATTTCAGTCATCAATTTCAATTATCAACCTCTTAGGTTTTTCTTTTTTTTCTTTTTTCTTTTTTTTGGCTTTTTAAAAATTCTGATTTCACTCAATTATCTTTATTATATTGGTATATAAATATTTGTATCCTCTGTCCAAAAACACATTGGTGAGGGACTCTGTTCTCATTGGTAGAGATTAACATCCTACATCTGAATGAGGAGTGGGAAAGAGTTGAGGAGAGCAGGAGAAGAAGCACCCCAAGTTCTACATACAAGGCTTGAACTCCTTTGCCAACAAATACTTCCTCTACAACGAAAATACACATGACAATTAGTCAAGAAACTCACTTATCCAAAACCATAGCAAAACAGAAATCAGAGAAAGTATACATAGGGGAATATAGAGCAAACAATATAGAATAAAGGAGCTCTCCAATTGGGAGTAAGGTAATTGAACTCATCCAAGAGAGAGAATTAGATTTCACCCAATGAGAAGTTCTCTGAAATTTCTAATACAGAAAGATAGGGATTTGATGGAGGTGATCAGTTTTTCTCATATCTTCCCAGGCTTTCCTTCAGCAAGCAACCTTAAGTACAGTTGACCTTGTCCATCTTCTTTCTGAAAAGAAATCCAGAAATCTCCAAAGTGACTGCAAGACCCAAAATGACTTGAAGCTTGAAAACAGCCAAAAAATTGAAAAGCTCTCTTCCCTTTCTGTTTTACCTTGCCATATACACACATTGATCTCCACCAATAAGGACAGTGTCCCATAACGATGGGCTTTGAAAACTGGAATTATGTGCTAATTACTTTATTTTTAAAAAGCTAAGACTGTGATTTTACACATATTCTATTAGGGCATACTGACAATAAACAATTATCACTGGGCAAATTCATTGGTTGAGTATAGACTAATAAGAAGTCAGCTTTTTAGTCAAGTTACTGCTTTCAACTAAGCTTGGATTGTCTCAGATTGGAGGGTAAACACACATTATGTACATGCAACAAATATTAACAGAATAAAATGGACAATTCACATGCATGTCATATTTCATATTTTGCTGTCTGGTTTTCTCAACACAGTCCCTTGGAATACATTGCATGATTATCATTGTCTATATTTTGTAAATGAGGAAAGTGAGTCTCAGAGAAACTAAGTGATTTGTGAAACATCACACAGCTAATATTTACAAAGCACCTTCCCTTTAGGGAGCTCAAAATAATAGCTCTCCTTACCATATTCCTGCTGTGCATGTTACACCTATCTCAAAGACAGAAACTCTCAGTACAGAAAAATTAGCTATCTAGGATAACAGAATCAGGGAAGGACCAAGCCTCTTCATCAGCTTACTGCTCTGTCCACCAACCATTTCTTTGCTCCTCCCCTACAGTGGGTATGTCACTCATCTGGAATGTGTAATCACAAAACAATTTTTCCAAGTGCTTCAGTGATGTAAACCCGAAACCAACAATGAAAGCAATTAACCACAATCTTGATTAAATGTCCTGCTGTAAAGACTGCAAGGAGAGCTTTGCAGGTGCTTCCTCTGAAGCAAAAAATAGCAGCACCGTTCTGGTTTGATGGTGATGTACCTACCATAATTTACTATGAAGGACCTTTGGGACTTTCCTCCCTCTGTTTCTTTAAATTCTGCTCCTTATTCAAAGCCCACCATAAATCCTAATCTCCAGAGGGAAGTTTTCTCACCCCATATGACTTCTGAACCACTTAGAAGAGTCCATTTTTTGGAACTCGTCTTTTGGTGCTCATTCTATATTCTCCTTTATTATTAATTATCTGAGTTTTTAAGAAATTAAAAAAATTGTTATCATTTGCTTTTATGTCACCTAAATTCCTAACTATTGCCTCCCTCCATCCCCTTCCAGAAACCTTGCAGTTAGGTTGTATAGTGGATAAAGTATTTAGGCTTGGAATAAGGAAGATCTGGGTTCAAATAGTCTTCAGACACTAGCTATGTAATCCTGGACAAATCACTTAAATTACTATTTGCCTCAGTTTCTCCCTATGTAAAATGAAGATAATAACAGGATTGTTGTGATAATCAAATGAGATAATTGTAAAGTGCTTAGCACAGTACCTGGGATATAGTAAGTGATACATAAATATAAGCTATTATTATTATTACTTTATAATAAAGACAAGATAAAGAAAAATTATAAAGTTCCCTCAAACTAACCATCACATATATATATGTGTATATATACATATATTAAAATGTGTGTATATCTATCTATATATAAAAGTCTAACATTTGATACATGCAATATTCTATGCCAATAGTGCTTCACTTTTGCAAAGAAATGGGGGTGACCAAAATATTTTCTGATGACACTGCTTTACAGACCAAGCATGGTCAATTATCATTTCTTAGCATTCTGTTTCAATGGTTTTGTTGTTTTTCTTTCCATTTAAATGATCTGTTTTTTATGTTGGTTCCTGATTTGTCCAAACTGATTGTAAGCTTCCTATGGGGAAATGTAGTTTTGCATTTTCTACTCTTGCCTACAGTAGGTGCTTAATAAAAGTCAGCTTTATTAATTAATTAACATAAATTAATTAAATTTATCAATTAAGATTATATTTGTAAAGAGATTTGCAAACCCAAAAGGTTGTAGGACCGATAAATATTAGGGAATGGTATTGTTAATGATAATCATGACCTCTGAAAGGAAAGAGAGGTGAGTGCCAAGACAGAAAGACCTACTTTCTTTCTCTACCTCTAGTAGGAGCTGGCCTTGTGATCCTGTGAGTAACCTCTCAGTTACCCAGGGAATTCTATGAGAAGGTGCAGATCTGTTTTGTGCATTAGGAAGGGACCTTCTGTTCCTGGAATTCCTTACACTGATGAGATCATAGTTCAGGTAAAAAATAAAAGCAATTATTTAAAAAAAAAAAAAACTCAAAACCCAACTTAACACCAGTATACGTTGGTAATTCAGTAAATTAAGGTCCAGGTGGACACTGCAGTAGGAAAAAGAAAACAAAAGTTTTTATGGGCTGTATCAATAAATACTGTATACCAGACGCTGGAAATACAAGTGTTTTTTTTTTTTTTTTTTTTTTTTTTTTTTTGCTGAGGCTGGGGTTAAGTGACTTGCCCAGGGTCACACAGCTAGGAAGTGTTAAGTGTCTGAGGCCACATTTGAACTCAGGTCCTCGTGACTTCAGGGCTGGTGCTCTATGCACTGCGCCACCTAGCTGCCCCTCAAGTTGTTTTTTTAAAGCGGAAACAACCCCTACTAGTAAGAACTTAACATTTTATTGGGGTGAACGAATCCATAAATACAGCATAAATGCAGTTACCAAATACAAATATTTACAAAGTAAATTTGATACATTGTTTTAAACAAGTTGTCAAAGTTCCTCTAGTGAGGAAGGAAAACAAAAAGAAAACGAAAAGGGAAAGAAAAAAGGTTAAAAGGAACACTGATTCTTGGTTATGAATGAACTTGACCGCCTTGGCTCACCTTTCCCTTAACCTGACACCGGCGCCCTCCCATCTCTCCACATCCCTTCGGTGACTTACTCTCATTTTCCCAGTCTATAAAGTGATAAATCCCTTCTTATTTCTCTGGGGACGGGGCGGGGGGCGGGCCGTCTCCTTCGTCCCACCTGGAGCACTGATCTTGAAGAAACGCTACTTTAGCGCTGGTAACACTAGTACTGTTGTCCTGAAGAAACTCTTCATAAAAGAAATATAAGAGCCTGAAAACCATCCCTTATCTCTCTCTCCTTCCCTTTCCTCGCTAGTTCTCCTCTCCCCTCTTTGCTTTTTTCCTCCTCTCTTCCACGTTTCCTCCCGCCCCCCTCGCCCTTTAGCCCACCTGAGTTTATCCCCTCTCCCCTCCTCCCCCCTGCCCTGCAGCACATTCCCCGCAGCCCAGTCCTTGGATTAAGGGGCTGCGCCTAGGATGCGCGAAGGAGGGCAAAGGCCGGCCGCCTCAGCCCCAGCCCGGAGATCCCGGCGGCGATCCGAGGACCCAGCCCGGGCTGAGCGAGCCTGAGACACTGCCGGGCCGCGTCCCTCCTCCTCCCCTCCTCCGCTAGCCCCGCCCCGCTGTGTTCCCGGCTATTTTGGGCCGCCTGGGAGCTCAGGAGCGCTGACAGATGAGGATACAGTGACACAACAGAGACGGGCCCGGCACTTGTTGCACCCTGGAACTGTTACCGGCCCCGGTCCCCTGGTTTCTCTCTCTCCTCCGGTAGCCTGGCTCCCCTCCTATCGGGTGGTGCTCTGCCACAGAAGACCCTCCGCAGCTGGGGAAGTAGAATGTTTTAAGGAGGGAGAGCATCCAGCTGTTGCTGAAGTGGCCACCTCTCGGGAGACGGGCAGTGGCTCCTGCCTGTGACAACATGACTGACTCGGCTTCTGCTAACGGGGACAGCAAGGACCCTGAAATTGAGCTATTCGTCAAGGTAGGTCTGCGCCAGGCGCTACTTCCCACCTGCCGCTCGCTGGCACCTTGGCCTGGCCGGGGCTCACGTGCAGAGCCCTGGGGGGAGGGGAGCAAGCACCCAAGTGGCCCTGCGGGGGCAGCGGGGCCACACTGCCCCGAGGCCGCTTTCTCGAACCCCAGCGCTCCGGGGAAGAGAGACGGAGTCAGGTGAAAAGTTGGCAGGCATCCCCTGTTTACTTTCTTCTGGGAGAGTTTGCCCTGCACTTTGTCAAACCCGCCGCCTGGGACTGACGGTGTCGTCACCTCCCCACTCCCGAGCCAGGCAGGAACTCCGCTCGTCTTCCCACCTGGGCTGGTTACCGAGAGGGAGATGAGGGGGAGGAGGGAGGCGGCTATCTGGATGCTGAGGCTAAGAAGGAAAGGCACGATACCTAAGCCTCTCGGAACCTAACTGTGAAAGAAAGAAAGAAAGGAAGGTCAAAGATTGTAGATAGGTTTCTCCTCTGGTGATACCTGAAAACGAATTCAGTACTTTTCCTTGTCTTTTTAAGAGCTTGCCTACAAGGAAAAGCGAAGAAAGGCGCTCCCTGCTCTGCAAAGCAAGAATAGCTCCTGCAAGGTGTTTATAATAAATGTGATGGTGATAACATCATCATCAAGTTGGAAGCCAATAGAGAGTTAGTGAACAAAAGGGAAAGCCTCAGAATAATCAACATTAGAGAGGGGCTGAATGGGAGTCGGAGCAAAATTAGGCAGTCTTGTTTTTAATGCAGTAATGGCCTAACCTGAAAGCTGTTTAGTTCATTTGCAACCTGTAGCTAATAGAAGAGATCTGGGAGAGGTGGCGGCTTTCTCGGGGCCCGCCTGGGGGGAGAGAAAGAAACATTTGATCAGTCCTTCGCAAGGCACCCTCAGGAGATGAGTAACCTGAAGCCAATTGAATATTGCCTCTAGAAACTCTTATGGGAGGGAGAAAGTAACAGAATTCAAACATTGGGGAGGCTAAGGATAGAGAAAAAGAGAGATTTAAAAAAATATGGTTAAAATGCAAAAGCAACCCCAGAAACCTGGAGATAAGTTTGAGGTGAAAAATGGGATGTGACTGTCAGGGGCAAGCAGACGCTTCTTAGTGTTGGTTTAACTTGAGTCTTTCTTGGGGTGGAAGGGAAATCCTGGTGCACAAGTGACCGCTTATCATTTTTAGACTGTAAAGGGAACCTGAAGCACCTTGAAACTACCTACATTTCTAGAAATCCCTGGACACTTAGCAACGCTACTTTGCTCCCTCTAAAGAATCTGAAATCCAGTTGTTGGCTCTTTTTGCGCTAGGATATTGCGCTAACCATACCTGCCTTCTACAGCGACATTTCAGTTTCACTGAATCTGCTTAGAGTAGTGTTGTGTGTACACACATTCAGTTTTCTAAATTATCTCTGGATGTGTGTTTGTGAGATTTATGATGGCCTCCTCCTTCTTAGCCCCTCCCATCTTCCCCCATCTGTTTCTATGACAGCTCATCCTGTGGGTGTCCAGGTGCTTTGACAGATAGGGACCATAAAAGATGAGAAAAACTATCCGCTCCCAATGGAGGCAGTCATATATCTGTAGCTGAGTGGTATTGTGGGACCAGTCAGAAATGGCCTCAATCACAGCTTCCAGGTCAGGAGACGAGGAGGAAACCTGAACAAAGAGATTAGTCTTGCTTCTCTCCTGGAAGACAGCTATTTTGGGGCTTCCTCAGATTCCCTAGGAGTAAGTAGGTAGCTTCAGTCTCAGATTCCTGAATGACTTAAAACACAAATGGGCCCTTCAGAGCCAAAAAGGCCTCTCTCAGGGGTACAGGCAACCAGTAGTCATCCGGGCCCAGGAAATTTGACATTGACAATCTTGAAAAGTTCTTTCAATGGCATAAAATCTCCACTATCCCAAAGGGCTTTTAAAATAACCACAATGATCAATTTCCCTCACAAAAGATAATTAATCCATAATTAGCAACCCAATCTTTCATAATGAATCCACTACTCTGTCCAGGACAGAGGAGGTCAGAGAACAAAATGGAGCAGGTAATCCTTTAAAAACAATTATCATTTTTGAACTGCTAAATAATTCAACTGCCCTTGATATTTAGTAAATTAAATTTAGATATTTAGTCACTGTGAAAATCTCTAAACTTTTCTGAGCTTGAGACAATTCTAAGACCACAATTATTTTTGGTAATAGCTATCTTGTTTTTGCATCAACTTAATTTTCTGATATATTATTATCTCCACCTTCTAGAGAATCATCTCTTAAAAGAATTAACAACTAATCAACATAACTTCTTGATTCTAATACCTCCCCTCTGTTATTTCTTTTTTATTCTGCATATAGCTTGTTTTTATATGTTGGTTTGCTTATCATCCTTCTCAAAGACAGGAATTGTCTCTTTGTCCCCAGCCCCAGGTACTTGGTACATAATTTTAGTACATACATTGTTGTTGTTCAGTTGTGTCTCCACTTTTGGGGACCCAATTTGGGGTTTTTCTTGGCAAAGTTACTGTAATGATTTGCTATGTCCTTCTCTAGCTCATTTCACAGATAACAAAATTGAGATAATTAGGATTAAGTGACTTGTCCAGGGTCATACAGCCAGTCAGTGTTTGAAGGCTGGGTTTGAACTCATTAAGATAAGTTTTCCTGATTTCAGAACTGGCACTCTATCTACTGTACCAATTAACTATCCCCCGCTACTAACATAGTTGTAAGTTAATAAATATATATTGATTAATGGGCTGACAATTGACTAATCCCCACACTCACCAAATTAGAGATCTTGAGCAAGTGTGATTTACCTTCTCTGATACTGAGTTTTTCTTTTATAAACTGGATTCTCATTCATGGGGATAGGAAAATGTTTGAAAATTTCTGTTATGATTACATTGGCTAGGGCTCTCAGCAGTTCCTTCTAAGGAAAAAATAAGGACACTTTATAGAATAAAGTCTTAAGGAAGGTATTTATATTACTTTTCAGTGGGGGGATGAAGATTGATAAGGGACCCTCAGTATTTGAATTCCCTTCACTAACACAAATTGCAACCCATCTATTACCTAGTAGATAAATCCTAGGGTTATATTAGAGCCTGAGGCACTGAGACATTAAGGTATTTAATAGTTTTTCAATCCTGTCCAATTCTTCAGGATATTATTTGGAGCTTTCTTGACAAAGATACTGGGGGGGGGAGGGTGGGCAGCAAGGGCCAAGCCAAGATGGCAGAAACTAGTTTCCCTGAAACATAATTAAATCAAGCCTCTAAAAAATTCTGAATCAATAGAATCAACAAAAAGATGAAATGAAACTATTTCCCAGTCCAAGAAAATTTAGAATGAATTTAGGAAAGTCTCATTTGAGTAAAAGGGAGCATAACCCAGAACAGGCAGTGTCAGGGCAAGCTAATGAGACGCTTTTAGCCACAGCACAGATCAGCAATCCAGACCCCAAGTCCCCACTGAAGTTGCCAGTGGCACAGCAGGCTAACTATGAGACCTGTAGCCCCACTGCAGCAGACAAACTGACAATCCTGGAACCCTGGTCTACCCTAATGTGAAAGGACAAGCTGACAGTGGCCCCCAGTGCAAAAGACTTGAGAGAATCCCCCTCATGCCCTAAGAACAGAGCTCAACTTTAAAGAGAGAGATGATGAATGACTTGGCTCTTCTTGGCAATACAATCCAAGACAATTCCAAAAGACTCATAAAGAAAATTCTATCCATATCGAGAGAGAGAGCAATGGAGTCTGAATGCAGATTGAAGCATACACCTCATTTTTTTGCTGTGTGACTTTTTGTTTTGTTTCTTCTCTCACAACATGACTAGTGTGAAAATACGTTTACATGATTGCACATGTATAACATCAGATTGCTTGTTGTCTTGGAGCAGGGGGTGGGAGGAAGGAGGAAAAAATTGGAACTCAAAATCTTAAAAAATGAATGTTGAAAACGATCTTTACTTATAATTAGAAAAAATAAAATACTTAGTTTACAAAGACAAAACAAGACACTGGAGTGGTTTGCCATTTCCTCTTCTAGCTCATTTACAAATGAGGACACTGAGACAAAGCTGATTAAGTGACTTGCCTAGGATTATGCAGTTTAGTGTCTCAGGCCAGATCTGAATTCCAGAGGTTGAGTCTTCCTCAATTCTAGGCCTGGTGCTCTCTCTATCCCTCTTGCTGCCTAGCTGCCCAAATGAGTTGTAGGTACAACAGATAAACGCACAATTTTTTTTTCTTAATTAATAAAAAGATACCAAAATCAAAATTATGTGGTTTAAGAGATAAGGAATTCCCCATTAGTTTGGAGTTGGCTTTATTGATTTATTTATTGATCTTGAATTGGTGTAAGGCATGCCCAAGGTGACCAAGATTTGTTCAGGGCATTGAGAGTTGAAGTGACTTGCCTGTGGTCACACAGCTAAATGTGTTTGAAATTATACCCAAATCTTGATTCTAAGGGTTCTAACTACTATGCCAGAGAGTCATATGATGCTGTCAGACTAAAAAGAATCACTTGGGATTCATTTCTTTCACCATGAAGACTATCTCATAGTTAACTTTTTCTTCCCTCTTGCTCTTTCTTCTCCTGGGCCAATCTAGTCAGCATTTTTCTACTAATAACTTGAATTTTAAAATCTTCTCTTTCCCTCACAATAATTGGATAAAATTCGGTATTTCCACTATTATCATTCCCATTTAACAAATGAACACATTCAGTCTCAGAGAGTGTAAATGACTTGCCCACAATCAATAAAGAACCTGTGATTTCACAGGAATGGGTTCTCACTTAGATCACACCCAGTTTACAATTTATAATGTTAGTTTTCTTTGGCATATAGAGTTTAAATGACTTATGCATGGCCATATGTACAGCTACTTTATTTCAGAGGCAGAATTTTAATTCTATTCTCACCTAACCCCAGGTCTAGTTCTCTTTCCCTTACATCTATTATATATTGCCTCCATTCTCCCTGCCCCCTTTCTATCAGTGCCCCATATAGTTGTCATAGTGCTGCTTAAATTTTCTTAGTCATCAATCTAAATTTCAAATTTAATTTGTGTGTTGCCCATAGAATATGGACAAATATAATCAGGTAGGTCTTTATGGATCCTCTTAGTGGTACTAGGACTTGGCCTTGATAGATGAGAAAAGCTTGGGGAGAAGAACATTCTGGGTAGAGATGAGTAGGAAGAAAAATAAGTGGAGAGAGGTGGGTAGAGATGGAAAAAAAAAAAAGCCCAGCATGTCACTGAGTATTAACATTTTGTACTTATGTGTGACAATAAAGAATCTGGCTAATTGACAATAGAGGGTTTATGTTGGGATGAAGTCTTACAGGAAATTAGATCAGTAGGGTGGAGTCATGTAATAGAGAACCTTGAAAACCAAACAAGATTAAGTGCTTTTTTTTCCCTCAATAGTATTTCTTTTTTCCAAATAAAAGAAAAATCTAATTTTTTCTCCCTTCTTCCTTTATCTCTCCCCTTCCCAAAACAGCACGCAATCTGACATGGGTTCAAAAGGATTATACATATTTAATCTATTTCCATATTTGCCATATTGTGTAAGAAAAATCAAACCAAAAGAGAAAAAAAAACTACAATAAAGAAAAAGCAAACAAACAAACAAACAAAAAAGATGAAAAAAACTATGCTTCAATGCACATTCATTCTCCATAGTTCTCTCTCTGGATGTAGATGGCATTTTCCATCCCAAATTTATTGTAATCATGCTGAATCAGTACATTGCTGAGAAGAGCCAGTCCAGCACAGTTATTGTCACATAATCTTGCTGTTACTGTGCACAGTGTTCTTCTGGTTCTGCTCACTTTACTCAGCATCATTTCATATAAATCTTTCCAGGCTTCTGGAATCAGCCTGCTCATCATTTCTTATAGAACAATAATATTCCAATACATTCATATACTATAACCATATGCCAGCCATTCCCAACTGATGGGCATCACTCAATTTCCAATAAACAAAGTAGAACTTTAAAGGAAAAGTATAGTAGATTCTTGAGAAAAAAGAATAACAGAATGAAAATAGATAAAGGAAAATTAAGGTTGCATGAGTTTGCAGGACAGGTTGAATCACAGATAATAAAGGCTAGAAAGCAATTGCAGTAGTCTGAATTAGGGATAATGAGGATTCTGATTAGGATGATGCAGTGGGAGGGGAATGGATGACCCTGAAATAAATTGTTAAAAAAGCTTTGATGAGCATTGTAAGGGATGTAAGAGTCAAAAAGGATGGTGTCAGTGAGAATGATCTTAAACAAGATGTCTAACTTTTTGACCTCCGACTTCCCAGGAAAAAGACAAGTTTTCATTGGATGATGCTTAAAGTTTTTTCTGCTGTTAACAGGCAAAACATATTTATCAGGCATGTGTATTTGCCAAGAGCCTTAAGTGCTAGGGATACATTTAGAAAAATGAGATGGCCACTTGTCTCAAGGAGTTCATATACAAACTGGGGAGATAACACATATAAAAGAGTGCTCAGGTGTAGGCCAGATGGGCAAGAGTAGGAGTCTTAAGGGTGGGTGGGCAGAGTGGATGGCGGAGTGCCTTGGTCTACACAGCAGATAATATAGTAGGACCTGGTGGGGCTGAGAATAGAGAGGCAGGCCAGAAGGATTAATAGTAACTTGGATAGAGTTCTGAGCTAGCAGTCAGGAGACCTGAGTTCAAATATTTCCTGGCTGTGAGAACCTGGGCAAGTCACTTAAATTCTGTTTCCCTTAGTTTCCTTATCTATAAAATTGGAATAATAATAATAGAACACTGCTTGCAGGGCTGTGGTGAGGATGGAATGAGATAATTATAAAACACAACACAGTGCCTGGCATGTGATAAGAGCTACTTAGATATTAGCTATTATTAGTATCAAAAACAATATGAATGGTCTTTGACCTGAAAGACTAGGACTCATCACCATTGGGTAGGTAGGGGAGAAGATAATGATCCTGAGGAGAAAGTCCCCTCCTTTAGAAATGTGTATGTGTTGAGGGGAGTCAAGGAGGATCGGGGTGGGGGGGGTCAGCATGGTCAGGATGGGGAAGAGGAAAGGGAGAAATGGAAATATTCTGATAGGATCTGAACAGGTAACAAGTTAGAGCTAATATTTTTATATTCTTAGATTGGAGAAGAATATATTTAGAGGCAGGATAGTCCTTGAAAACCCTTCATCCTAATCTAGTAGACAGTTGAATGTCCTATTTAAACTAATCTCAATTTTGCTACCTAGTCCAAATTAGGAATTGCAAGATTTTGTTAAATTTGAGCCAGGCACTTCTCAGCTTTCCAAGGAGATTTTTTAAAAAATCCATGAGACCAACTAAATTTGTGAAGCTTTCATTCGTTGAGGAAAGCCCACTCTTACCCTTTTCATCATTTCCTTGATTGCCTTCCTTTATTGCCAATAAACAGCAAAATATTGCTTTCAGTCAGAGCTCCTCTCAAAAAAATCCAGTAAATTTGGAACTCTTGAAGAGAGCCAGAATGGAAAAGGCTGGATTGCATTTGTTTTATTTCTGCTCACTCAATCTCTTTAAGTCAACTAATATATATATATATATATATATATATATATATATATATATATATATATATATATATATAAAAATAGCTAATACATACATAGGCTAATATATATGCATATATATATTGCATATATGATTATAAGCTCCTTGAGTTCAGAAAACTGTAAATGAAAAATGCAACCCAATTGATTTACATCATTCTTGGCTCAGCTCCTTTATCTTTCTGTGGAGTACATATATGTGTTGTTTTGTTATTATTTGAGGGGAGGAGGGGGGAGGAGGAGGTAGAGGCAGTTGGGGTTAAATTATTTGCCCAAAGTCACACCTAGTAAGTGTTTGAGGCCAGATTTGAACTCAGGCATTTCTGACTCCAGGGCCAGTACTCTATCCACTGTACCACCTAGCTGCCCAATACATACATATTAATAGATTAATTTGAGATACTATTCATCCAACTATATGTTATAATCTAAATAGTTTGCATTTTCATCCCCTTTTTGAGGTATGGAGGTTAGAATGAGCTCTTTTGCATTTTTAGTAAGTTTCATTCAGGAAACTTGATTCTTACTTTTCAACCCTGGAGTATATTTAAATCCTATTCTAGAACAACGCAATTGGTAGGATGTCCTCTGCAAGGAAGAGCAGTTAGATTACTTCAGCATCCACAGTAATTCATAATGGATAAAAGTCTCCATTTTATAAGTGATATAACTGATGCATACATAGCAAAACCAAATGATTTTTCCCAAAATCACATAATTAATAAATAAATTTAAAAAGCCAGAACTAAAACCTAGGTCTTCTGATTTCTAAAACCCATTGTTCTCATCACTGCTCTATACTGTATTAATCAATTAACAAATATTTATTAATTACCTACCATGTATCATTTACATGTACCATGTAGCCCTTGTGCTAGGTGCTGGAGTATAAGGGTATGAGGTCCTATAAGCAGTTTGAGCTTTGATGTTTGCTTGTTTTAATAAAATGAAAGAACCCTATAAATTTTAGGTATTGAAAGTAGAAGGGAGGTAATATTACAAAAGAAAAAGAGTGGGAGAACAAAAGGAAATATAAAATGGTTTGGAAGGAAAAATAAAGGATGTGCTGTATATGTTGGGTCAGTGTTCTCCTGGCTTCCCTCCTTCCACCTTTGTCTCTTCTACCTCCAAAACTTGAAAAAAGTGAAAATCCAATACAGTTGCCAAGCAAAGGCTCCATGTATCGTCACTTAGAGGCACTTAAGATCAGAACTAGGCATCTTTGAAAGTTCAGTGTTTTTTCTTATGCCTTGTCACCACTGCTTGATGGACAAAGCATGTGCAGGAGCTTTCGAGTAATGCTTTATAGTGGTTGATTCCACAGGGATTTGGATCTAATTGTTGCTGTTCACTTGCTGCTCTGCATAACCCCATGGACTTTGCCCATTGGGTTTTTTTGGCTGTGATACAGGAGTGGTTTGACATTTCCTTCTCTGGTATGTCTCCATTTTGCAAAAGAGAAACTAAGAAAAATAGAAGTTTTAATAGGTGCCCAGTAAGTGCACTAATTTCTGACTGAGACTGAGACAATCATTCACTCATATGGTTTATCCAGTCAATCAGCAACTCAATGTGAAATAATATAGTAGAATTAATTACTATTATTTTTGTAATACATTGAACAAATAGAAAAAATTATAATTTTGACAAACTATAAAGTACTCTATGAACTTAGATATAAAAATGAAATTTGAATATGTGAGAGTCCTTGTTATATAGAATTGTGGAGCTGTCAGGGGCCTTCCAGACCCTCTCATTTTATCTCTGAGGGAACTGAGATCCAGTATCAAAGCCAGGATTTAATGAAGTTAATTTAGAATACTTTTATCTCTTGTGTGTTTTTTTTCCCCATTGTAGTCCATATTTGATTTCTGCTTTTTTTGGCATGCTTCCAAAATTTTCAAACTATATAGGTCTTTTCACTTTGGCCAGCCTCCAGATCTTCTCTTTCCCTTCCCTCCATAGCCTCCCACCCCTCTCCTAACCCCAACTATCATGGCATAGTGGAAAGAATGTTAGATTTGGAGTCAGGATTCAAATTTCATCTCTGGCATTTATTGTCTGGGTGACCAAGCAAGCCTGAGCTAATTTCCTCATCTGTAAAATGGGAACAATAGGCTAGATAGCTATTGGCCCTATTTTACTTTATTATTATTATTATTAGTGTTATTATATGAGAGAATATAAAGTACATTATAGACTTAGACACAAAAATGAAACTTTCCACCATTAACTTTCCTGTGTCCCATATCTCAAGAACTTTTAGATTCTAGTGGATTAATAAATTCATAGGATCAGAAGCTAAAGGGAACCTCAGAGATGATTTAATCTAGTCTCTTCATTTGATAGAGGAAGGAACTGAGACTTAGAATGGTTAAGTGACTTACCCAAGCTCACACAGGTGGGACAGTGAGAAATTAAATTCAGATGTTCCCCTTGCACATCCATTGTGTTATTTTGTTGCTATTGTTCAGTCTTTTCCAGTTGTGTCTGACTCTTCATGATCCTATTTAGGGTTTTCTTGGCAAAGATACTGAAACAGTTTGCCATTTCTTTCTGAAGCTCATTTTTACAGATGAGAAAACTGAGGCAACCAAGTGTTAAGTGATTTGAACTTGGGAAAGATGAGTCTTCTGGATACCAGACCTGGCACTCTGCCATCTATTTGTTGTTGTACCATACCTTTGGTAATATGTTTGCATTTCATAGTGACCCTCTTAGAATGATAAAGCCTTAAACCAACAAAGCAAGTACTTTTACTGGTAGGAATTTCAGGTATCTTAGGCTGGTGGGAAAGAGAACCTTTGGGCCCTCTTTAAATTTCTCCTTTTAAGAGGCATTACCACTACATCTGATAACAACTACCTGACTTTAAATCCCTTTTTTTTTTCCTTCTACATAGGTAATGACTTTTTTCTAGAACACTACTCCCAACAAAAATGCAAAGGACATTTCTACTGTGGGACAAAGGTAGCATATTAAATAGTGCTGGACTTGAAGAGAGACCTGGATTTGCCTTAGTCACACTAGCTGTGTGATTAAGATACTTAAAGTATCTGTCTTAGTTTCCCCATCTGTAAAATGAGCACCCTACTTCATAGGGCAGAAGGGAAGATCAAAATAGATATATGTAAAGTGCTTTGAAAAATGTGAAAGCACGTTATAAATATGTTAGCTATTATGACTCAGAGCAAATGATTTGACTTTTGATGGTAAAGATTGCTCATTTGAGTCAATAATTGTTTTGACGCTGCTTCTATTAAATTGGATAAGGTTTTTCATTCAAATGACCAAACTGATATTTGGTTTTGGTACAGCCTCTGTTTATGATCAAAGTCATGGAGGAGAGAGAGGGATGAACAACAAATTTTCTGGAGATATGGGATTTCTCATAAGTACTTATTTCATTTTTATTTATTTATTTATTTTTGCTCATTTGGGGATAAGGTGTGATTTCTTGACTGTGGAGACCTGTTATGTTCATTGATGAAGAGATGGCAAAGAACTGTAATTTATAAATTTGCTGATTGGCAAAACAAATGTAATTTATAACTCCAATTGTCTGGAACATGGAAACATCACTGACTCCATTGGTAGTACATATAGCACTTGGTCAGTATAAGGCAGAATTTAAACTTAGTTTTTTCTGAAACTGAGGCATAACTTCAACTGTCTGCTGTTGGAATCAAACAAACAACATTCCAGAATGCATACTGAACCAGATTAAAATGTAATTGGGAAATATTTAACAAAATAAATAAATCCTTTTTTTTTTGGTTGTTCAGTTATTTCAATCACATCCAACTTTTTGTGATCAGAATCTTGACAAAGATTCTGAAGTGGTTTGCCATTTCCTCTTCCACTTCATTTTACAGATGGGGAAACTGAGGCACACAGGGTCATACAACTAGTAGTGGAGGACAGATTTGAACTCAGATCTTCCTGACTGCAGGCCTAGAATTTTATCCACTGTATCCCTTAGCTCCCCCCAAATACATCGAAACATAGATAATGTTATGTATAATATGTATTTTTCTAAGTCAATATATGTCCCACCAGGATCCTTATGTCCAGTTCAGTAGCTGCCATTTCTACTGTTCCTACTTCATGATACCCTTTTAGAAAAAAACAATTCTTTCTATTGGATTTGGGAGAAAGTGACCAGGAAATTCTCTTTCCAACTAGAAATGTGAATTTCTTTCCTCTACTCTCTATCTCATCAATTTGGTTTTAATCTTTGGGAAAAGGTCTTTAAAATTAGATACAATACTAGGTTAAAAAGTGTCAGAGTGAACATCTTTGAAAATAGAGGATGAATTAGAATCAATGACCTTAAAGATATCCTAATCAATAATAACTCCTAGTTGAATGGAAGCTACTTGAGGGTTTGTGCTTTTTCCTCCTTTTGTGTTCCCAACACTTGGAACCGTGTCTGACATATAGAGAACACATACATGTTGAAACATATTTGTATTTATATGATTTACAAGTTTCCTTTCCTCTACATTCCTTTGTGTTGGTTGTTCAATAAGTAGCACCCCCATTTTATGGATAAATGAGATTCTTAGAAGTGAAGTTATTTTTTTCATGGCCACATATGTGTTAAATGTCTGAAGCCCTCCAGACTCCGAGTTGAGCATGCTATTCATTGTTCTGTGCTATCACACAAATGAGATGATGTCCAATAATAGAATGTTTGTGAAAGAGATTGGAAACCAAAAAATACTACATGAAAAGCAGTGTAGAAGTATGGGCAAAGAAGTAGGAGGAGAAAGATGGTGCTGGGCTGGTAAAGGAAGGTTTTGTAGAAATTGACCCAATTTGAACTGAATCTAAAGGATGAATAGAATTCAGATAAATGGAGAGCCAAATATTAACAATAAAGTGTACTTTTTGCTGACTAAGACTGCCTCTATACAACTCTCAATCATTCACTTGCATAGTCCGTCCTGTCCAACAATCAGCAACACAATGTGGAAGGGGGTGGGGGAAGTAGTCAAATCAATTATTTGGGAGGGAGGCTGAAATGTGTAGGCTATGTTAGGAGAAATAGAATGTGCATGTCCACTTGGATTGGATGAGGAAATAGTGAGAGATAAGATTGTTAGGTAGATTGGGATCTGATAATGAAGGCTCTTAAATTTGACTGAAAGATTTCGTTTAGTCCAGGGTTTCTTAAACTTTTCCATTCTCAGTCCATTTTTACATGAGAAATATTTATTAGATCCAATATGTATAAGTAGACAAAATAGGCATATAAACCAAACATTTACTGACAATAAATTGTAATTTTGTGCCCCCCCCCCCATTCAGCAACAAGACCCCATATAGGGTCATGACCCCATAATTTAAAAAGCTTTGCTATAGGCAACAGGGAGCCAAGGAAAGCTTTTTAAGCAGAGGGAGTGATGAAATGGTAGATTTATTTGGCAGCAAAGTGCTAAATGGATTGAAGTTTGCTCCTGAACCGAGGTGACATCAATGAGAAGGAGTTGGAAGACATAATAAGAATAATTCAAGAGACATTTTGACGGGAAATACACAGAATGGAGGGGATGAGGGAAAGGTAAAAGTCAGAAGTTTTCAGTAAATGAGATTAAGGTTGTTATGGTACCTATTTGTAAAAATTAAAAAGACAAACAAACCAGGATAGACTTTAGATTTGGGGAATAAGTAGGACATTTGGTTTAGGTAGGTTAAACATGCTAGGACTTCCATATGGAAATGTGTCATAGACAGCTGAAGATGTGGGACTCAAGAGACAGGCCAGGAGTAGAACTCGAGATATCCAATCATTTGCCAAGCCTTACTGGTACTACTTACCTAGCCTATCTCCCATTTGTCCCTTTTTTTCTATTCATATAATTACTATTTTAATTCAGTCCCTCATTATTTTTATAAGACTAATAGCCTTCTAAAGGCATCTAGATAGAACAGTGGATAGAATTCTAGTCCTACAGTCAGGAAGACTCATCTTCCCAAGTTCAAATCCAGCCTCAGACATTTACTAACTGCATTACCTGTTTGCCTCAATTTCCCCATCTGTAAAATGAGCTGGAGAAAGAAATGGCAAAACATTCTAATATCTTTGACAAGAAGACCTTAAGTGATGTCACAGAGCGTTGGATAAGTCTAAAATGACTTAATAACTACAATAAAATAAAGATAATTATGGCACTCACCTCACAGTATTGTTGTGAAAATCAAATAATATAATGATTGTAAAGTGTTTAGCACTCTACCTGGCATTATATCAGTCAGTTAATAAACATTTATTAGATACCTACTGTTAGCCATGCACTGTGCTAAGTATTGGAAATACAAAATATATTTATTCTATGACAGAAGGAAAGTGAGACTGGGGTCCCTACATGACTCCTCCTACTTCTTTGCCCATACTTCTACACTGCTTTTCATGTAGTATTTTTTGGTTTCCAATCTCTTTAACAAACATTCTATTATTGGACATCATCTCATTTGTGTGATAGCATGGAACAATGAATAGCCCAGTGATATATTTAGCTTTTAATCTGTAAACAAACATTTATAGGGTGTGATAGAACAGTGAAATTGGGATAAAAATTTTGGGTTCCAAACCTCACTCAGACACTAAACAGCTGTGTGACCCTAGGCACTTAATGTCCCTGTGCCTATTTCCTCATCTATAAAATGACATTGGACCTGATGACTTTTAAGGTTCCTTTCAACTTTAAATTTATATCATTATCATTATCAGTGCTAGACATTGTGCTAATCACTGGACATACAAAGAAAGACTCTTGAATGAATTAACATTCTCTTTGTGGATAGATATTGGGGGGAGATATCTGCCTTCAGTTCATAAAGCCAATGTCGTAAAGTAGGAAAAATGCCTGTATTTGAAGTCAGAGACCCTGGATTTAGATCTTGATTGTGCCATCATGTGATTTAGACTTGGTTTCTTTATCTGTAAAAAGAGAAAGTTGGGATAGACTTTAAGGTTCTCTGTAGTTCTAGATCCTGATCTTTATCTGGAACCTAATTCATTAAAAAACAAACTATTTTGTGTGACAACATAGTAGGTAATGGAACAAGAAAAGGAAAAGCCTTTAGGAAAGTGTGTGTGTGTGTGTGTGTGTGTGTGTGTGTGTGTGTGTGTGTGTGTGTGTGTGTGTGTGTGTGTGTTTAATGGAGTCAAACTGTGATCCCATTACTTAGACTGAAGAGAACTAGAAACAGTGCCCTAGTTATTCTCTTTAGGAAAAAAAGATTTTGGCTGTTGTCAAGGTAATGGCAAGCTGGTACATTCAGTGGGTTATGGGCTTGAGAAAACTGCTTGCAAAGGCAACTGTAATTGTTTCTTGATGCTACCAGTAGCATTAAAGTGGTGGCCCAGTAAATGTAGCTGAAGGGGTGGAATTTCATCAGTTTAACACTTTGAAACCATATAACTAATAGTAATAGGTCTATAATTTTCATATTAGCAAAGTGCTTTTACAAATATTATTTCGATTAATGCTCACAATAATCTTAGAGGATACACGAGGAAACTGAGACCCAGTAGAGTTAAGGGACTTGCCCGAGGGTCTGTGGCCCTACCAAATATCTGAGGATAAAATTAAACTTGGGTCTTCCTAACTCCATGTCAAATGCTTTATCCACTAAACCACTAACTTCCTGAGTATGTTTATCTCTAAGGCTAGAATCACAGAGGTGCCTTTAAAAACTACCTCAGAAACAAATATGAACAAGATTGAAAATTTATGTAGAGAAGCTTTAAAGATTCAATTATTTTATGGTGTGTGTGTGTATGGGTAAGAGCCTAGAGAAAACATGATTTAAGGAATAGAAGATGCTGGTTAGAGGTTAGACTGAAGAACCTCTTGGTTCTGAAATCCAAATAACCACTGTACTGAGCAAATTGGAATTAGCAGAGCAGGACAGGAGATCCCAGGTATCAAGGAAGTCAAAATCAGAAGATGAGATCCTTTTCTGAGCTCTTCTGGCCTGATGAATCAGGACAATTAATGTCAATTCACTTGATTCTCAAATTCTCAGCTACTTAAAAAATATTTTGTTTTCCCCTAATTGCACATAGAGACAATTTTTAACATTTTTAAAAAAGATTTTTAGTTCCAGATTCTCCTTCCCTAACCCAGACAGTAAATAATTTGATAGAAGTTATACACACGCAGTCATGCAAAACATATTTCCATGTTAGTCATATTGTGAAAGAAGATGGAACCCCACCAAAATAAAGTAAAATAGTATGCTTTGATCTGCATTCTGACTCCATCAGTTCTTTTTCTGGATGTGAATAGCATTTTTCATCAGGAGTTCTTCAGAATTGCCTTGGATCATTGCAATGGTGAGAAGAGCTAAGTCATTTACAACTAAATCATCATACAGTATTATTACAGTGTACAATGTTCTCCTGGTTCTGCTCACTTCACTCAGATCAGTTCATGTAAGTCTTCTCAGGTTTTTCTGAAATTAGCTTACTCATCCTTTCTTAAAGCACCAAAGTATTCCATTATAATCATATACCACAGCTTGCTCAGTTATTCCCCAATTGATGGACAACCCTTCAATTTTTAATTTTTTTACTATCACCTGAAGGTGATGAACCAATTAGTTGATTAACAAACCTATAGAATAGTCAATATTCAAGACAGAAGGGAGAGTCAGGGAATAGGATCAGGTGGCCAGGCCAAATACACAAAATGTTTCTTCTTCACCCATGCTATAGTTTTTATTCCTTCTTTCTCACCTTGTTGTCATGTTCATCTCCTCCCTAGAGTCTTTCTTTCTGCTTTCAAATATACCCAAGAGTTCCATACCTTAAAAACAGACATACTTAACTATCTATGTTTCCTTATTCTACTGCCATCTAATTTTTCTTTCCTTCCTTTGTGAATTCACTTATTCCCCATTCAATCTTAAATCACTTCATTGAAATTGCTCCCTCAGGTTTTCTCAATCCTAATCCATCCTCTGCTGTATTTCTACTAATATTCTTCCTGTCTATAATTTCATATTTAGAGAAAGGTAGTAAGTAAATATTATATTGGTCTTGGAACCAAAGAAATTTTGGTCCAAATTCAGTCTGAGCACTCACTCCTTGTGTAACCCTGGGTAAGTCGTTTAATCTTGTTTGATCTGTAAAATAAGCATAATAATAGCTCCCATCTCCCAGGGTTGTTGCAAAGATCCAATGAGGTAGGATATGTATGATGCTTTGCAAACTATAAAGCATTATGCAAATGTTTATTATTACACTAGTTTCATCAATCAATCAAGTATTTATTAAGTGCTTCCTATATTCTAGGCATTGAGGATGTCTAGTGACATCTTGAATATAATGATTCTGTTGAAAAAAGCCTGTTGTTGAAGGTTCTGCATTTAATGGTCCTGATTTTCCTGTTAAAGAACTATGATAAACTAGAAAGAGTAATGCCTTAGAATGAGGGAAAAATGTAGGTTCTAAACTCGAATTCTGTCATTCATTTGAAAATCACTTAATCTTTTCTCTTCACTTTTCTCATCAGTCAGTGGATAATACTTGTATAGCACCTCTCTCAAAGGCTCATTTTGAGAAAAAGATTTTGTGAAATTTGATATGTAAAAATAAGAATTACTATTATCTGACTGTTATTCTCCAATAGTAAAAAAAAATGTCTTTTACTTATGAGATTCTATACTTCAGTTACTCTCAGGGATCTTTAGTCTTGTCAGTGTGGGTACTCCCTCCACTGGTATAGATTACAATTTATTTGACTGTTTTTCTGTGCAGTTCTTGACTATGTTGTCCCAGACATCCTCCTCAGTATCAGGGAGAATGGGAGTTCTCATATATCCAGAGCCTTTCTCTAAATCGTATTGGGTGGACACTAATAGAACCCATAGTAATTGTTAGCCCTTGAGCTCACATTTTTGAGTCACATACTTCTCTGCTCTTGTGCAGTTTCTGTTGATGGTATATATTAGCCTGAAAATGTCCACCATGTCTTTTGAATGACCTACTCCTTTAATTTTTCAGATTAATTGTAATCCATGTCTCAGAGTTAACACAGCATCACTGAAAGAATATTAATATTAAAAAGAATAGCCTTTGTTCCAGTGAGAAGGTTAGAATCATTAAAAGTATTGTGTATTTTTTTTAAATGCTTTATCGATATTCATTTTAACTACTAAATTACTTCCCAATGAATCCCCCACACTTCTCTATAACAAAGATATACAGTTAAACAAAATAAGTCAACATACTGTCTGTGTCTGACAATTCTGCACTCATAATGTACAGTTTCTGTGGCAAGAGGTTAAAGAGACATTGTACAATTTCCCAAAGGCCATTTACCCTACTATCGTCATCCTCATTCTAAATTCTCATGCCAGTTCATTGTCCATTCTTGTCTGTTCAAGATACATGTAATGATGGACAGCTCTGCTCTATTGGTTGTCCATACAGTAAGTACTATCTTGTAGTCTGCATAGTATATATAGTATAATTTGCTGTTGGATATCATTTGCAAACCACTCTTTGCCAAGAAAAACCCTGAATGGGGAAATAAAGAGTCAGATATGACTGAATGACAAAAGTTGAAAAAAAAAAGCATAGGATTGGAAACATATATTCTCTTGATCATTTTTGGAGGAATGTAGTAAAGATAAAATCCATAATTTTTTCAATCATTTGCTATCTTCCCTGTTTTCACATATCTTGAGAACTGATCACTTTCACACCCTCAACTTTAGCAACTCCAGCACTGACTTCTTCCATATATAATCAGTCTAGTCTAGCTTCATTTCTGACCTTTGTTGTCTTTAGAATCATTTGTATGTTTTTATAAAACACACCAGGATTTTAAAAGTTGAGTCTGAATGTGATGGCTTCATTGTCACTGGTGAAAAGGATAATGTTTTATAGAATCTTTAATAGCTCTTTTCCATTTTTCATGTTGTCCTATTTCTCATTTCAAGGTTATTTATTAAGTAGAGGACCATATTCATAGATATAATGGGTTGAGAGGTTTAAGTAAAATAATGTATGCAAAATACTATGTAAATGCCAGCTACTATTATTATTTATAAATTAATGTATTCTATTTTCTCTTTTGATTACATTTTGGAATATATATTCTTGTAGATTGGGGTACAAGGGAAAGGTACAAGTGAGGTACAAGGTAAAAAGAAAGAATGCATTGAATTATTACCAGAATATAGAAGTAACAACAGAAGCCAGATCATTAGAATCACTGAAGTCTCTAAGGCCAGAACAAGAGGTCAAGAGATAATGAAAATGTTGTCATTCAGAGATGAAAGATGATTGCCAGTGTAATAGGTGAAAGCATAAACCTGAATGATTTTCTGTTAGAGCAGCCGATAAAACTGACTTGTTTCAGGGCCTAAATCTCAGGTCTCAATGCTTCTCAAATACATATTATATTTAGGCAGAAAGTGATAGATAGACCTGCTTCCAGGTCCTGAAAGAAACTTAGATGAATCCAATCTCGTCCATCTTCAGCAAATTTTGAGATGAGCAAGTCTTGCAGGTCCAGGTAACTTTTTTAGGGAAACAAAAATGTCCATGATGGGAAGAAACTATGGAGCCCCCATTTAGGTCCCAAACTTACCCCAACCTAAAAAAAAGATTGAATGGAAACTCAGACTAAAAGTAAATCTGGTTTAAAGAACAATAAACCTAGGGTTATTTCAGGGACATTCTTCCAGTAGTTACTCACCATCTTTCTAATATCTGGAGCTTTCATTTAATTAGGAAAAAAAAATCTTTCATTCCACAACTGTGTAAAAAATAAAACAACTTGAAATGCAAATGAATGATTAAGAGAAAAACATGAATATGAATTGATTTTCAACCTAAGTATAATCTGGAAGCAACATGCTACAAAGTGAAGAAATATAGATTGAGTAGTAAGAGACCTGAATTTGAATTTCTGCTAGTATTATCGGTCAAAGCATTTGACTTCTTTGGGCCTCGGTTTTCCTTCCTGTAAAATGGGAAAGATTGAATTAACGGATACATACTAAATCTTAGGATCTACTCAAGGATTGGCTTTTAGGACTGTTTTGATTGTGATTCTTGGCAGAGAGGAAGAGGAAGCAGAGAAGAAATGGAAAAGTATTATGAGGGGCATCAATAGGGGTAAGTGGTGGGGAAGAGATAGAAGAATATAAAAAGATGAAGTCAGGACAAAAGATAAACTGCACACACTTTACTATTTTGCCAACATTCTATCTTTTACCTAGATAGGTACAAAAAAAATCCATGCACTGTTTTTGTCACTCATTTATAAATCACTTGGTTTATGAAGATTTTTCTATAAAAGTCTCTTATAATCTTAAGATCTTAGACTTATAGCTAGAGGTTGTTTTCGAGATAATCTATTCCAACTCCCTCGGTGGTGTCCTGGTGATGTTCCCAAGGTCACATTCAGGTTCCCTGACTTTGAATGCAGTGCTCTTTCACAGAACCACAAACTGCCTCATCTTACATTTGTTCTCTAATTATTTTGCACACATAATTCTGGTCTCAGTTAAGTGGCTTTCAGTAAAGGGCCAAGCCATTTAATGTCAGAAGCTGAAAGAGTCTCCTCATCTAGTCCTGTCATTTTTCAGATTAAGAAATGTGGAGGTCCAATGTATACATATATTGTATTTAATTTATACTTTAACATATTAACATGTATTGGTCAACTTGCCATCTGGGGGAGGAAGTGGGGGGAAGAAGGGGAAAAGTTGGAACAAAAGATTGGCAATTGTCAATGCTGAAAAATTACCCATGCATATATCTGGTAAATGAAAAGCTATAAAAAGATAAGAAAAGAAATGGAGGTCCAGGTTGATGAAGTTACTTGCCCAGTGTCACAGAGTTCATCAGAGCCTGGAGTTGAAACCAGGTCCTCTGTTTCCACATTATCAACTCTTTTTGATTTACAATCCTGTACCATATATATATTCATTCAAGAAATAGTTATTGAATAGCCATAAAATGTAGAATAAGAGACTTTGGTTTGACTTGACCTGGCTGATTCTAGCTGCTGATTCTAGCTGCCTGTGTGATTCTGGGTAAATCATTATCTTTTCTAAACCCTAAATTTATTTCTTCATCCCTAAAGAGAAGAAGATGGATTAGTTGATTTCTAAGCTTCTATCCAACTCTTAATTAACATTTGATGGTTTTCCAGTTTTACTGTGTACATGGCTCTCTGTTATACCCTGTGAAGGGTACAAAGACATGTAATACAAGGTTCTTCCCCACAAGGGATTTACATTTGGGGAAGTGGCCAGCACTAGTAAGCTATCAGGTACTCCTTTTACTAGAATGTAGCATAGCAGCAGAAATTGTATATTGGGCCTCTCAAAGTGGTGATAACCTAACCTGTCAACCTCCAACCTCTGTCTGCTTTGACTAGGATTAGACACCTGGCCCTGACCTGTTCTCTTGCAGTGGTTATGTAACAAGATGAAGAACTTTGAATTTCCTGGATCAATTCCCTGCATAAATCTTCAATTATTACTATTCATAGCCTGCCTGAAATATTCATAGCAGCTGAGACCCAGGAAGCTGTCACACTATCATAGACTTGGGGTATTGGGGAACATTTCTCTCTATGGGCAAGTTTTGCATTTCTGATGTTGGACCACTCCTGGACTTTGCTTAGACCTTCCCCTTGAATAGAAGTCATCCACTCCCTCTTGCCTTTCCATTTCTCCTTCCTGCTGCCCTTTTCTCCTGGGTATTTTTGGGGACGTAGCTCTGTCAGGTGATATTCTTGACATTTATGTCTCTGGGATAAGCTGTGTGGTAGCCAGGAAATGCCATTGCCCCTGGGATAGTAGCCACAAGATCATGAGTTAAGAAGAGCTATGAGAAATTTCAGAGGTCACCAAGTCCATCGTGCTCTTTTTACATAGGACTTGCACAAGACTGAAACGATTTATCAAGAGCACACAAGAAAATAGCAGAATGTAGGGCCCAATCTCTGATCTATCACTTCTCCTTTCACAGTCTCAACATCTCTGTCATCCCTGAACAGTAGCACGAAAAGAGCATTTATTAAGTGGTGGTGGAAGACCTAAATTCAAATATGGCCTCAGATACTTATTTAGCTATATGACCATGAGCAAGTCACTTAATCTCATTTTTGGCTCAGGTCCTCATCTGTAAAATGGGAACAACTAGAGATGGAAATGGCAAACTTTTCCAGCTAAGAAAACCCCATAGCAAAGTTCCCTGGGTCAGGTAGAGTTCCATACAACTAAACAAGAATAACAATGGGCAAGGCACAGTCCTAAGTCAGTGGTTTTCAACCTTTGTTCTCAGTATCTTTATACTATTAAAAATTAGTGAGCATCACTTAAAAAAAAAAAAAAAGGTATTTTTAAAAAATGGGTTATGCTTTTTTTTTCTAATATTTACCATATTAGAATTAAATTTTTTTTTACCATATTTGAATTAAATTTTTTACCATATTATAATTAATTTTTTTTACCATATTTACCATATTTGAATTAATTTTTTTTACCATATTAGAATTAAATTTTTTTCTAATATTTACCATATTAGAATTAAATTTTTTTTACCATATTTGAATTAAATTTTTTTACCATATTATAATTAATTTTTTTACCATATTTACCATATTTGAATTAATTTTTTTTTACCATATTAGAATTAAATTTTTTTTCTAATATTTACCATATTAGAATTAATTTTTTTTTCTAATATTTACCATATTAGAATTAAAAACTGGTTTTTAATTAGTGGATCTTTTGAAAGGGTTTCAGAGACCTCTAGGATTCTTGGGAACTTTGAGAACCAGTGATAAGGATACAAATATTAGAAAATAAGATGATCCCTTCTTAGCAGGAGTTTACATTCTAAAGGAGGATGGAAACTGGAGATGTGGATGGAGGGGGAAGATTAGGGTGTGGTGGTATAGGAAGGGGCCTCTAGACCAAGTAGTGAAGAGGTGGAGCACTGGCCCAGAGAGTGAGTAATCTGGGAATTAGCAAGCATGGCTGTGGCTCCTCAAGAAATGCTGAGTCTTGCCCAGTCTGGGCCAATCTGATGATAATGATAATAAGAGATAATAATAGCATTAGTTAGCATTTATATAATGTTTTGAGGTTTATAAACTGCTTTATATATGTTATCTTATTTGAACCTCGCAACAACCTGTGGAATGGATTGTTATTATTATTATTATTTATCTCCATTTTGTATATGAGAAATATTAAGAGATTTGTTCTAAGTTATCTAGCTACTAAATGAGGGTTTTTTTTAAATTATCAAGTTCTGTGTCCAATCTATTAACTCCCTGCCTTTTTATTTATTTGTTTTTTGCTTTTTAATGGTAGCATTTTATTTTCAAAATACATGCAAAAATAGTTTTCAACAGGATTATACAGTGTCAGTGTCCAAAATTTGGACTCAGGAAATTAGGGTCTTCCTGACTCCAGGCCAGCAGTCTAGCCACTGTACCATCTAGTTAAAGCTTGCTAAGTGCAGCATCATCTGCTTGAGGACATTGCTTAGGGTGCTTAATAACAACGCAAAATGTGTTTAATGAAGATGGGAAATGACATGAGTTCCTCATTTCTGTACTAATTATCCACCATAAATTAAATTCATAAGCCATCTTTTCCAAAAGGCAAGCCAATCTTGACATCACTGCAAACTACCCCAGAGGGTGGAGTTGGTAAAGAAATTAGAGGGGCATTTTGCAGTATTTAGAGACCACACCCTTAGCTAATGGCTAGAGCTCTTCCATGGTCTTTGCCCTTGACTTCCCCATTTCTTTGGACAAGATAATGTACTTTTCCTGAGAAGGTGCCTTATCTCAGAAATCAGAACATACAATAAATTTACTTAGTGCCTGATCTATGCAGTAAAACAAAGTATGCCGCAGATTATTGTCCCTGTCATCAAGAATCAATCTAGTTGGGGAGCCACATAGAGCCCTAGACTTCATGGCACTCCATGAATAATGGTTAACATCTTTTAATAATATTTTTGATAAGGCTGTCTCTGGAAAGGTCCTGGTTAAGACAAAATGTACCATTTGTCTCCCTTTCCCTCTCCCTTACAATTCTTACTCTTTTCCTCCTGGGTCTTTAGGATTTTAATTTTTGATATTATTAAAGGATATTTTCTTCAGCAATATAACTAGAACAGAGCAAAAAAACACTTCCCCCAATACTTATCAGGCATATTCTCTCCTATACCACCTCAGACTTTGGGAGGAGTTTGCCCAAATCTTATTTCTGTTCTTCCTTTAACCTTGGTCCTGTTAAATACCTGTCCAAAGGTGAAATTGTTGCCTCCGTGACTCCTTCTTTCAACTTTCATTGACCTGGGTCCAAAAGGTCTCTTCTTGCTACTTGAGACATCAAAACTGGCTGCAAAGCCTGTCTTTGGTACCAGTCTTACCTGTAACTCACCAGATTGAATAGACTCCTTTTCCCTTTGACTACAATGGATTTGGAAATGAAAGTCAGGAAGAGAGGGCCTATTTCTCCTATCCATACAGTCTCAGAGAGAAAGAAGGCTGTAAAACTCTTTCCCCTTATCCCATGGTTTCTCATAGTTAAATTGAATTAACACAAAATGAACTAAAGAGTCTCCAAGTTTCCCAAACATGAATGAAATAGGTTACTCTCCACATTTCAGCCTAATACTAAGCTATTTCCATTACCCAAGTGTTTATTTATTTATTTATTTTCTTTAATAGTTCCTGAATAATTTCTTTTTGGATCCTTGACCTTCACCTTTTGATTTCTGATCAAAACTATTCTGCAGATAATAATTGTCAAAGGAATTCAGGTTGTAATATCTTGGGAGAGAGTTTATAACAGAAGGCAGATTTGCATTGAGTCTGGAAGTATATTCAGGACTGGAAAAGGTGGATAGAAGGAAACGCATTCTAGGAGGCAGAGTAAGTGTGAGCAGAAGAATCTGGGAAAGGACACAGATGGCACATCAAGCTTGGCTGGTATGTAGAGTTTGGGAAAGGCAGGTATTTATAGATAAATTTGGGAATGCAGGTTGCCTTAACCTTGAATGTCAGGTTAAAGAGTTCAAACTTCATTTTTTTAGGTTAATAGTGTCCAAATTTTAATCATACTCATATAGGTAAATAGATATAGATGAGTGTATATAAACATATGTATATGTGTGTATATATGTATGATTAAATATACACATATATGTGTATAGCATTCCCTAGTACACTCGCACCTGAAGGAAGGAAGGGAGAGAAACAAAGAAGGAAGGAAGGGAGGGAAACAAAGAAGGAAGGAAGGAAGGAAGGAAGGAAAGGGTAACAAAGAAGGGTAGGAAGGAAGGGGAAACAAAGAAGGAAGGAAGGAAGGGAAACAAAGAAGGAAGGAAGGAAGGGAAACAAAGAAGGAAGGAAGGAAGGGAAACAAGGAAGGAAGGAAGGAAGGAAGGGAAACAAGGAAGAAAGGAAGGAAGGAAGGGAAACAAGGAAGAAAGGTGTTAGGATTACTAAGTGAGAACTCGGGTTGTCTGGACAGTGACAAGGTGAGAAAAAATTCAAAGACATGCTCCTTTTCAATATTTAGGATATGAAGTATAGTCCTAAGACACTCACAGTACAAAAGCTTTCTTTAAGAACAGAGAAATTGAACACCTATAATGACTTTCAAAAATTAATAGGAGATATCCAATGGATGCGTCCGGTGTTAGGCTTAACTACCAATCAACTACAACCTCTATATGACATTTTAAGGGGAGACAGTGCTTTAAATTCACCACGCCAGCTTACAAAAGAAGCACAAAAGGCTTTGAGAGAAGTTGAACTGGCTTTATCCAATGTGGTTGAAAGAGTCACTGAAAAACCCTTGGAAATATCAGTTTTTGCTACAAAAGAGGCACCCACAGCAGTCCTTCATCAAGGAGACAGAGTGATTGAGTGGGTGAACCTCCCAGCACAACCAGAACAAAGCCTTACACCTTACCCAGTGCTTGTGGCTAGGATTTTATTAAAGGCTATTAAGAGAGTAACACAATTATCTGGGATAAGTCCTGAAAAAATATACACATTCTATACTAACGCACAGATTAATGTATGCTGTGAGACCATCCCAGAATGGCAAATTTTATTGGCCACCGCTCCAAATTTTGCACATGGATCTCCATTAAAGATTACCTGGCTACTACATAATTGGCGATGGATTTTTGAAGAAAAGGTTTCTAAGGTTCCTCTTAAAGGACCAACAATCTTTACAGATGCCTCCAAAGAAAATATTTGTGCCATATACTCTCATGATTTAACCATAAAGAGAGTAATCAGGACTCCTTTTCAATCCACTCAACAGAATGAATTATTTGCTATCATGCTAGCTCTTACTTATTATCCAGGAGACGTAAATATAATTACTGATTCAGCCTATTCAGTAGGTGTAGTACAAAGAATTGCCACAGCCCAAATAAAATTTGCAGCCTCTAATATTTATCAGCTCTTTAAGGAACTTCAAGAGCAAGTGAGAAAACATCCAGGCAAGATTTATATCTTGCATGTCCACTCACATAGTGGACTCCCAGGTCCTATTTTTGATGGAAATTCAATGGCAGATAGCCTTCTAACCATGTTAGCCAGTAGTCCTTTATTTCAGGAAGCGCAAGAATCTCATTCTAAATATCATCAGGCTGCTCGAGCTTTACGTTTACAATTTGGAATCACAAGAGAGGAAGCTAGGAGCATAGTAAAAAGCTGTACAGCTTGTCTTCCTTTCCATGCTCCTACACTCCCTCCAGGGAAGAATCCTCGTGGTTTGAGACCCAATGAAATCTGGCAAATGGATGTGACCCATTATAAATCTTTTGGTCGTCTATCTTTTATTCATGTCGTGGTAGACACCTTTTCAGGATTCACATTTGCAATGCCAGCAGCAAAAGAGACACCCCGAGTGATCACTGAATTCCTTATACAAGCTTTTGCAATTATGGGTGTGCCACAAGCAATAAAAACAGACAATGGACCTGCATATACGTCCAAACATTTTACACACTTTTGTGCACAGTATAAGATTTTACATACCACGGGCATACCCTTTAATCCTCAAGGGCAGGCAATAGTAGAGAGAAGAAACAGAGATATTAAGACACTCCTCCAAAAACAAAAGAAAGGGGGAGCCACAGGTAGCCCTAGGGAACTTCTAAATTTAGTTCTCTATACCATTAATTTTCTAATTTTTGACAAAGATGCACTGGCTCCGGCAGACAGGTTTGCAGTGTCCAGTGAGAGCATCTCCACTGTCCTTAGATAATCGCCAGGTGATGTGGAGAGATCCAGAAAGTGGTGAATGGAAGGGACCAGATAGGTTAACTGCCTGGGGGAGAGGGTTTGCTTGTATTTCTTCAGCAGGAGAAGGAATCAGATGGGTGCCAACGAGTCATATTCGCCTTGTCCACCAGAGAGAGACAGAAAAAGAGAAAGACCTCAAAATAAAGGAGAAGATCTAAGAAACATCTGACACTGAAAGAGCATGGATAATAAGAAGACTGTTAAAGAACTTTAAAAACCAGCAGGAATCATTGGACTTCCTCACACAAGATGAGAATAATGGACAATGGACTTATGGACATTTATAAATTTTCAATTTATGATTATTTGATTATGTTATATACTTCTAGCATGCGTTATGTTACTATGTTACTATATGCTTATGTAATTTATGTAATTATCTGTAATACTTCCCATATTGATGGATTTATGTTTCAAGGTCATTTATGTAATTATCTGTAATACTTCCCATATTGATGGATTTATGTTTCAAGGTCATGACTGTCCTATGTTCTAAATCAAAAGAAAGGGGGAGATGTTAGGATTACTAAGTGAGAACTGAGGTTGTCTGGACAGTGACAAGGTGAGAATTCAGGTTTTCTGGACAATTACAAGGTGAGAACTCAGGTTGACTTGATAGAAGGAGCAAGCCCATTGGCTGAAGTGGTTTTTCCCAGAAGCCCTTGCATTATCCCACGCCCATTCTCTGGGAGGATAAAGAGGACAGCACTCCAGGAAGAGAAGAAGACTCTGAATTGCATCAGGCTTGACGGGGCTCTCTGCAGGAAGGGAAGTCACTTCTCTGGACAAGAGTTAACAGCAACTGCCTGGAGACAACGGTTCGTTACAGGAAGAAGAATCTGTCTGAGAGATTTGAGTAGAAGACACAGCAGATCTCTTCCCAGAGAGTGATCCGACAGCTTCTAGAGACGACAGCACGCCACAGAAAGGAAGGAAGGAAGGGAAACAAGGAAGAAAGGAAGGAAGGAAGGGAAACAAGGAAGAAAGGAAGGAAGGAAGGGAAACAAGGAAGAAAGGAAGGAAGGGAAACAAGGAAGAAAGGAAGGAAGGGAAACAAGGAAGAAAGGAAGGAAGGAAGGGAAACAAGGAAGAAAGGAAGGAAGGAAGGGAAACAAGGAAGGAAGGGAAACAAGGAAGGAAGGGAAACAAGGAAGGAAGGGAAACAAGGAAGGAAGGGGAAACAAGGAAGGAAGGAAGGAAGGAGGGGAAACAAGGAAGGAAGGGAAACAAGGAAGGAAGGGGAAACAAGGAAGGAAGGAAGGAGGGGAAACAAGGAAGGAAGGAGGGGAAACAAGGAAGGAAGGGAAACAAGGAAGGAAGGGGAAACAAGGAAGGAAGGAAGGGAGGGAGGGGAAACAAGGAAGGAAGGAAGGGAGGGAGGGGAAACAAGGAAGGAAGGAAGGGAGGGAGGGGAAACAAGGAAGGAAGGAAGGGAGGGAGGGGAAACAAGGAAGAAAGGAAGGAAGGGAAACAAGGAAGGAAGGAAGGGAAACAAAGAAGGAAAGAAGGAAGGAAGGGAAACAAAGAAGGAAAGAAGGAAGGAAGGGAAACAAAGAAGGAAAGAAGGAAGGAAGGGAAACAAAGAAGGAAAGAAGGAAGGAAGGGAAACAAAGAAGGAAAGAAGGAAGGAAGGGAAACAAGGAAAGAAGGGAAACAAGGAAGGAAAGAAGAAAGCTGTATTGCCTTTTTCTTCTTCAGTGGGGCAGCTCCTACTTACAGAGGTTGTTTTTTCCTTCCTTCTTCATTTCCTTACTATGACATACAAGTGAATTGAATCTAAGTGAGAGAGAGCTGTGCAAAGTCACCAGCCCCACTCTCTGCTCTTGTAATAGTCTAGGTAAGAAGTAAGGGTATAAACTAGAGTAATAGTTATGGGTATAGAGAGAGGGACTTATATGAGATATGGAGAGAGAAACAAAAAGGTCTAGAACCTGATTGTGAGAGTGAGGAATTAAGGATCATAAAGTTTGAACGTGGGTGCTTGAAGGAATGGTGGTGCCCTTGATAGAAATAGGGAGGTTCAGAAGAGGAGTAGGTTGTGGGGAAAGAATGTATAATGAGATTTGATCATATATAAACCAGTTTATCCCATGTGATTCTGTCTTCTGTTCCCTACTTGCCTTATCCCTGAGGATAGGATGCCCCTGTGAGGGAAGTGTGCTGCAGTTATGAGATGATCTGGAAGAAAGGATGTAGTTAGGGGAGTAATTGTGGTATAATTTCTTGCATAGCTTCTTGGTCACTATTAGGTTGTTAGTGGGAGGAATTAGAAGGAAACAAAGTGGATTAAGATGAGGGTATAATGTAGTTGCCTTGGAAACAAAAGTGGGATTGGCTATGGGATGCTCTCTGTTTTCCCAGCCTTCTTTTGATCAACTACCTCCAGGTGATAACTTTCAGAAAAATGTAGGTTTGGTTTCTTCATCCTCAAAACGAGGAAGTTGGATCAGACCAAGGCTTAGTTTCCTAAAATCCACATCTTTTTAAGGAGTTCCTGGATAGACTTCAGAGGATTAGTTAATTTTTTTTTGTTGTTGTTGTTTTTAATTTGTTGTTTTTTTTATTTTTTATTTTTTATTTTTCCTGAGGCTGGGGTTAAGTGACTTGCCCAGGGTCACACAGCTAGGAAGTGTTAAGTGTTTGAGATCAGATTTGAACTCGCGCTCTCCTGAATTCAAGGCTGGTGCTCTATCCACTGTGCCACCTAGCTGCCCCCGGATTGGTTAATTTGAATGGAAAACAAAGACAACTTGCATTTTTATTTTTACCAATTAGAGAACTGAAATGTAACATTTCCTTTAGTGATTTAAAAACATTATTTGAAGAAAGGGTCAGTCCATAGATTTCATCAGACTGCCAAAGGGATAGTCCATAACACATACATACATATACACAGAAAATTAAGAATCCCTGTAGTAGATGATTTCATAAATACTAATTTAGGCGATGAACTGTGGAATATTTTTTTTTAATTTTTAAAATTAATTTTATAATTATAACTTTTTGACAGTACATATGCATAGGTAATTTTTTTTTACCGCATTATCCCTTGTACTCCCTTCTGTTCCGAATTTTTCCCCTCCTTCCCTCCACCCCCTCCCCTAGATGGCAGGCATTCCCATACATATTAAATATCTTATAGTATATCCTAGGTACAATATATATGTGCAGAACCGAATTTTGTTGTTATTGTTGTTGCAAAGGAAGAATTGGATTCAGAAGATAAAAATAATCTGGGGAGAAAAACAAAAAATGCTCACAGTTTACACTCATTTCCCAGTGTTCCTTCTCTGGGTGTAGCTGATTCTGTCCATCATTGATCAATTGGAATTGGATTAGCTCTTCTCTATGTTGAAGATATCCACTTGTGGAAGATTTTTTAACAAATGATGCCCTAATGACAATGGGGCATTAAAACTAGCAGTAGTGTTCCCTTCCCTCCTCTTCCCTTCCCTCTGTACACTTGGCCTATCATACCCTTACCTGTGGGTGCTCTGACCAAAGGGATATACATTTTGATCACTGAAACTTAGCAAACTATCTCTCAGTTTATGAGCTTCTTTCTTAGGGACTGTGCCTTAAACCCATCGCTCTCTCATTGTTGGCCAGCAGTAATCCTAAGTCAAGCCCTGCTTGGTCATTCTTTGGGTTCTGATTTTAGAGCGAATGTAAATAGCAATTGTTACTGTTTTGACCAGAAACCCTAAGGTCTTCTACTCCCAAACTGATTTTTAAAAATTTATTAAAAGAAGCCATTTACTGCTTCATTTCTTACCTGGCCTTAAATCAATAATTGGGCAAAGCCACAGTCAAACTGAGACCAGTTTAAAAAACAAACAAACATTATCTTAAAAAGGCCTTTACGCAGGGCCATCTCCAGTCATCCTGATCTATATCTGGATATTGGACTCAGATGGCTCTGGAGGAGAAAGTGCACAGCCCTCCCTCATTTAAATCCAATTCATTTTCACGTCATGGCATCCCCTCCTTGCTGTCATGATTGTCTTCAAGAATGAAGAACAAAAAATAACAAAAGCAGGCTTGTGCAGCATAGACTTGTTAAACTAGGGAAGAGAGGCTGCTTTTTCATTCTAGTAATTCAAGAAAAAAATAATTCAGCTGGATTTTTTTTTAAACTAGAAAGGCTTTTTTCTTTTTCTGATAGTAACAAGGGAAAATTATCTTTCACAAAGTATTCATGTAGAAATGATGATTACACTATCCATGAAGCTGATAAAAATCTGATTTGCCAGGTACTGCAAAGGAGCCTGACATCTCTATTGGAATGAGAGATGACATATCAAAATGACTGGAGGTTGGAATAATGCCAGTCCATGTTTCACAGCTTCCAGAAGTAGAAATGTTTTTCTGTTTTTTAAGAACAGAATAAGAATGATTACTTGTTTTTTGTTATTTTAAAAAAAATCTTATAATAAATATGCATTATAAGTGAAGTTTTTCTTTAAAAGAGAAAACCAAGTTAAAAAATCATTGCCTTTCTTGAAACCAAGGCAGAGTTGAGGGAGTTAGCTACTAAAAATCAAAAGAGCAAGGTAGTAGAGTCTATAGGTAAGCCCCTCGCACACACACACACATTTACATCTAGATCTACTACCAAGGCAATAAAAAGAGGCTGTTCCTCTTCTCTGGCTGACTGATGGTCATTCTCATTGTTTCAGAACAGTGCACAGGTATGAATGTTCTGTGGGGATGCCCAGCTCCCCACTGAAGGGCAGCCCCATTGATACTGATACAGCCCAATTAATACTGACATTCACCGGGTTGGATTCAGTGGAGGACAAAGGCAAGGGGATAATAAAGAGTGAGAGTGGCTATTGGATTCTAGCCAACCTGCTGTGAAATTTGACCCCTTAAGATTGCATGTGCACCACACAAATGAAGATGTGTGTATGCAGGCATTTATGTAGGTGATTATGGCAAAAAGCCTACCCTCCTTCAAAAGGCATTTTTTGGATTGAGGGGAGGGATGGCCAGATGTGAGTATGTTAGAATGTAAATAGAAAGTCTTTATAAATGTCCTAAAACTGGAGGTCAGCAAACTCTGCAGCCATAAAGCTAAATCCACTCTTGCCTATTTAAACTTTATTTGAAAATATAAAAATCATTCTTGGCTCTTGGTTGTTTTTTCAGTTGATTTTCAGTCACATTATGCCCCCCACTCCCTTTCCCTTTGTAATCCTATTTGGGATTTTCTTGGCAAGGATACCGAATTGGTTTGTCATTTCCCTTTGTGACCCTATTTGGGATTTTCTTGGCAAAGATATTGAATTGGATTGTCATTTCCTTCTCCCATAGATCCATTTTGTCAGACTATCAGAGGTTTAGAATGGTTTGCCCAGGGTCACATAGCTAGGAAGTGTCAGAGGCTGGATTTGAACTTGGGTCTTTTTAATTCCAGGCCCAGTGCTCTATCCACTGACCCACCAACTGCCTCCAATTCTTAGTTTATGATTGTACAAAAGTTGGCATCAAACCCTGTGATTTACTGGTCTTTAGGGACTTTATGGGAATCTATTTATAGTCCTTGGAATCAAGAGCCAAATTCAGTCTCTGACACTTATTGGGCAAATAATTTAACCACTCAGTGCCAGGCAATTCCTCAATTGTAGAAAAGGTGCTGAATTTCATTGGTAAAGGGAGTTTTCCCAGAAAAGTTTTTTTTTTTGTTCTTTTCATTTATATAATTGCATTTATTACATATCTTGTTTTCTTTCTTGGTTCTGCTCATTTCATTCAGAACACACTTTTTTTCCCATGTTTCTATCTTGTCATCAAAACAGTTTTTTTGTCATGCAATAATAGCCCATCACATTCATGTACAATTTGTTTAGCTATTTCCCATTTAATGGGCATTGACTTTGTTTCAAATTTGTTACTACTATAAAAAAAAACTGCTGGTTATCAATATTTCAGTGTATATGAAGACTTCTTTTTTATCATAAAAAAATAAGAGGGGTAGCTAGGTGGCGCAGTGGATAGAGCACCAGCCCTGAATTCAGGAGGACCTGAGTTCAAATCTGATCTCAGACACTTAACACTTCCTAACTGTGCGACCCTGGGCAAGTCACTTAACCCCAGCCTCAGGGGGAAAAAAAAAAAAAAAAAGACTTTTTTTTTTTTCCATCTCATGCAGGATAGAAGTATAAGGGTTTCTCTTGGCCTGATCTCACTGCCAGAACTTTGATCTGCTCCATTTTTGACTTGAGCCAGTCTGTCCCTTCTTAGGCAAACTGGTCACCCCTCACTTCCAGGGGCTCACCATGTTAACTGAGAACCATATATATCATATATATATATATATATATATATATATATATATATATATATATATATATACACACACACACACATACACACACACACATATATATATATACACACACACACATACACACACACACATATATATATATACACACACACATACACACACACACATATATATACACACACACACACACACACACATATATATATACACACACACACACACACACACACACACACACACACACACACACACACACATATATATGTATATATATATATAGCCATGGAAGCCAAGAAGCAGGTCTTGGGTAGCTAGGCTGTACAGTGGATAGGGCACCTGGAGTCAGGAGGACCAAAGCTCAAAGCCAGTTTCAGACAGTAGCTGTATGACCCTGGGCAAGTCATTTAACCCTGATTGCCTCCATCTGCAAAAAATGCAGAGAGTCAGGAGACAGACAGTTGGGTACAAGGAACACCAAGGAGACCGATGTTACTGGTTTACAGAGTACATGGAGGGAAAGTCAGACATAAGAACTCTGAAAAGATAGAAAGGAGCCAGATTACGAAGAGCTCGAAAGTCTGATGATTTTATATTTGATTTAAGAGATAATGAGTTTCTTGAATGAAGGGGGTGACATGGCAAGATCTATTCTTAAGATCATTTTCACAGCTGAGTGGAGGATGCCCAAAGTAGGGAGAGACAAGACTGAGTGGCCAAACATAGTTATTACAATAGTTCAAGTTCAGCCAGGGTAATGGAAGAATCAGAAGGAAGGATGGGGTATGTGCTAGGGAGGTTGCAGAGAGATAACCAATAGAATTTGGCAACTAGACATTGAGAGAGAGTGAGGGATCACGGGTGACCTTAATGATGGGTGAGGAGCATGGGAGTATGTCTAACAGTAATAGGGAAGTTAAGAAGAGGCTTGGGAGAGAGAAGATAGAGATAAAGAGTTAAATTTGGACATGTTGAATTTAAGATATCTCTTAAAGACAGAAATGTGAGACTAGAGATGGGGAGAAGTTAACAAAAAAAATAAATAGTTTTGAAATTCATCTGCTTAGAAATGATGAATGAATACATGAAAGCCAATGAAATCATCAAGAAGGAGAAGAGAGCCCACGTCAAAGCCCTGTGGATAGTCTTAATTAGTGGGCTTTGGGGTAATACGATTTTTAAAAAATGATATTCTTAGGGATGGTCAGAAGCAAGAGAAACTGTAAAATGAATGGATTAAAACTGAAAAGGTTTGGAGACTAGCCTACCAGAAGAGCTTAAATAAGGAATAGGGACTGTAGGAAACAGAGGAAGAGCAGATATGGGGAATAACAGACCTGCTGATAAAGATAGGAAGTTCAATTAAGGGGAAATGAACAATGCATTGCCACTAGAAGGGCTAGTTAGAGATTTCCCGAGGGCCGAGCCCAAGGGAACTTGCCAGCTAACTTAGTGAAGCAGGTGGTGAAACTGGACGCAGTAATTTTTCACCAAAGCCGATGGTCACCACTTAACTTGGACCTAGAGTCTACTCGCAAAAGCACCTTTTTCTTCCAGAGGTCAAAAGGGGACTAAAATTAATTTCTTGGAGAGACTAGCAAGATTAGGGGTAGCCCCAAAGGCTGAAGCCTAAATATGGGATAGGTGGGCATTTTATTCCATCCTCCTCATTTTATGGATGAGATAGTTGAGGCTCAGGGAGGTAAGCTGACTTGCTTGAAATACACAGGTAGAAAATGGCAGAAGTGAGATCTGGACTAGGTCCTCTAATTTTAACTGCAGCATACCATCTTGTCTCTTGCCACATTCAATATAAAAATTTCAGAGGACTTTAAAAAAAAAACACAAAACTTTTTATTGCACCTTCTAGAGTTGAGTATGAAAAAATTGGTGTTAGAATAGCAAGGGAAACTGAATCAGTGAGAGCCAAGTGACTTGCCTCAGGTTACAGACTATTAGCGACTTTAATGCTACCATTTAAGAGTCTGGCTTTTGGTGGTTTAAAATAGTTGGATTAGTGGTACTTTTTATTATACTTACCCTCAAGCTTTAAAAAAAAAAAAAAAGAAAGAAAAGAAAGAAATCCAAGACACATTATAAACTTTTTTTCCTTTTCCCCCCTTTTTTTTTTTTTTTTAAATTATTTTTAAAGAGCTAAGATAGAGGTTTGGCTAATACATGCAACTCAGCTCCTTTCTCCTGCTTTCCAGAGCACTATTAAACATGTATATTTGACACCTAATGAACGCTAAATATACTTCCCTTTAGTAACCAGGAATAACTGCTACTGATTTTACATACTGTAATACCTAACCAGGCAGGACATATGGGTTTCTTGTCATGGAAGCATTTCAGACCATTGTGTTTTGAAACAAATTTCTAGCACCTCAATTTACTTTCTGGCCATAAATGAGGTATTTTTGGAAGCCAGTATCAAATCTGTAGCCCAGGGAACAGCTTCCGATTGAAGATTTTCTGTTCAAGAAAACAATCATAATTGAAAGAATGTTTTAGGCCAAAGTGCTTTTTAAAATATGTCTGTATCATATTCATCTGTATGTCCCTTTTCAGTGTTCAGTGGAAGGAAATTTTTTTCTCTAACCATTACACAGGTGAAGAAACTGAGGCAGAGAACATAAAATTTCAGTTGCCTTGGGCTTGTGGTGGTTTAAACAGATTCCCTAGTGATTAATTTACATCATTACAGATGGGCTCTATGGTTCCCCTGTGATAGCTTTGAAGAACACAATTTAATAACTGCAGCAGCATATCCAATTTTTACAAATTAATCCATTATACGGTAAGGACCCAATACCTCAATATTCCAGTAGGCAAAATGTCCAGTGACTTAAAAGATGCGGGATTGGATTCTACTTTAGTTTGTATATTTTCAATGAATGCAAATTCTTCTGGCTTCTAATAGAACAGGCAGACTCATGGAATTTCAATAAATAATTTAACCCTGGCCCTGGTATCAGTTTCAGTGTTAACTTTCAGCACCTGGCTGCCATTACTATATGCAGGAGGCAGGACCCTCCTCCACTCAGAGGTATGGAAATTTGGCTGAGATTCACTCCCCTTTTTAGAATACAGAAGTACCAGATTACTGTCCTGGAGTCAGAGATTTTTTTTTCTTTTTCCTTAAACAGGAGTTATGTGATTTCCAGATGTGCACAGATGTGATTTTTAATTTAATTTTTTTTTTTTCAAGGAACACTGGTCACAGATATCTCTAGTTATTTAGCACATTGGTTATAGAGTGTGTCTTTACATAGCAATTTGGGAACAATGTACTAATTTTTTTTTTTTTTTTGTCAAAATGTGTCATATGGGAAAGTTATACTCTGCTTTACATCCTGTTGATGCTGTGGTCTCTGTATTCTACAAAGAACTTCCCACAGGAATTCTGGAGAAAATGTCAGATCACCTACTTAAATTTTTTTTTTTTTTAAAAGGAAGAAAAAAAGAAAAGTCTTCTTTCTCAGGGTCACAACTCTAAGAGCTGAGTGTGTGTGACGGAGACAGAAAGAGACAGAGGGAGAGATTGAGATTTAGGGGAGGAAATGTCATTTTAGGAGAAGAACTTGAAAACCTCCATGACAAATGTGCTTTTAATTATAACAATAACAATAAAAACTGACATTTTTCATGGTGATTTAAAAAAACTTTTCCTCATAACCACCCATTGTAATCCCTGGTTTCTAAGGGGAAGTATATTTAGCATTACATGCTGTATTTTAATTAATGAATCCCAAAACCATATTGTTCGGTTTGGTTTAAATGAGTTATATTGTATTATCCAGTTGTTTTTCAATACATTGCTATACCATCATGTTGCCACTTACTCAATTAAAAAGTCACTTCTCAATTACCCACACTATTGGAGAAAACCTGCCAGTTTTTTAGATGATCTCACGTTATATAGATTAAGAGCAAGGTGAGAATTCAGAGGGCATTTAATCCTGGGAGGAAACATGATTTTCCTGGGGTACAAAGTAGAAAGTGGCAAAAGTAAGATTTGAACTTAAAGTTGTCCCATATTGGTGTTATCTTTGTTTGTATACCTCTTTAAATTTTTTAAAGCATTTCCACATTTATTATCTTGCTTAATCCCAACCTCCCTATAATCATAGAGTAGAATTACTACTCACATTTTACATGTGAAAAAAAAATTAACACTAAGAAATTTACCATTGGCTATATAAACTAGTATAAGTGACTCCCTGATTGATACTTTTTCAGCTGAACCACATTGTCAACAATTGACCACATTTGTCAATCTGCAACAATTTATTAAAAGCCTAATGTATCCTCCTTAACCTTAGTGTCTGTCTTGTCCCCAATTTTATCTTCTATAAAGCTTTTTTTCCACATAATTTTTTGCATGTGGCCTCCCCCATTAGACTGTGAACTTCTTGAAGGCATTTGTTTTTGACCTATCTCTATATCCCCAGGCATAGGTGCTCATTATAGTACCTGGCACATAGTGGATACTTAATAAAATTATTTGACTGACTATTAAGTACTCTGCTAGACATATAAACAATGAGATGCATCCAGGTGGATAGATGGCTTTCCTTGAATTGACTCTGATGCTTTCTACCTGTGGCAGCTTATTTCATCTTCTGGCTCTTGGTTTCTCATTCTACAGAATAAGATTGGACTAAATGAGAGTTTCTTAAAGTATGGTTCACAACTCCATGTAGAGTCTCATAAGTGAATGTGGGAGGTGGCAAAATTATAATTTATTATCAGCAAATGTTTGTTTTATGTAACTATATTTATATCCTGGGGTCACATAAAATTTTCTCAGGCAAAAAGGGGTTGCAAGTGGGAAAAGTTTAAGTAGCCTTGGACTAGATGACTTTTGAGGTCTTTTCCTATTCTAGATCTATAAGACCTATGAGCAAGATCTAGACTCTCTCAACTATAGTTTCCTCATCTTTAAAATGGGGATAATCAGTAAACATTTATTAAGAGTCTACCATGTGCCATATACTATGTAAGGTGCTGGGAATGTAAATACAAATGTGAGATGGCCAGTGCCTTTGAGACTTAAAAGAATATTATATAAATAATATTTAAAAACTTTAAAGTACCATGTAAATAATAGTTATTATAGGCACTAAAATAGTTCATGATTTATAGAGTTTAAAGCTGAAAGGGGCCTTAGATTTGTAAGTATAGTGTATTTATAAATGTTAGCTGTTGATATTTTTATTATTGCTGTTATTAAGTAGACAGATTCTAGAGTCTTTTAACTGAAGGCTGACCTGACTGACACTAGCTTTGTAACTTTGGGCAAATCAGTCAATCTCTCTGAGCATCAGTTGATTCTTCTATAAAAGGGCGTTGGATGAGATGACTCCCAAAGGTTCTTTCTAACTCTAAATTCTATGATACTTCAATTCTCTCATCATATAGATAAGAAAGTCTTAGCCACTCTTTAAAGTGAGATGTTCCTATATTGGACTACTTGCCATCTAGGGGAGGGGAAATTGGAACACAAGTTTTACAAGAGTTAATGCTGAAAAATTATCCATGCATATGTTTTGAAAATAAAAAGCTTTAATTAAAAAAAAAAAGGTGACATGTTCCTTCAGAATTGCTTATGGTATGCTTTCTGTCTTTGCACGCTGTTCTGTGAGCTAGGAAATTTCACAGGGGTATGTATGGCTTTTACCATTAAATGTCCTATGGGGGGGTCTCATGGCAGCACTATGGTAGAACCATAGCATTGTTTACCCTACATTCAGGCAACAGAATCAAATATGGGGCAGAATTAAAGAGGAGGAGAAATTTTAGCCGGTTTTGTCTCTTACTCCTTGCCAAGTGATCATGTGATCACTTTATGGAGATTTTTCCAAGTGATTTCTTCCATAGGTATATAGGGAGGAGTCTGGAAATGTGGAAGGTGGGGAAATGACCTGAAGGGAATGTGGAAAATGCTAGCTAGGAATATAATAATAATGATAATGATAATTAATTATGAAGATAATAATATTAACGATTAAGATGATAATAGCTAGCACTTATATTGCACTTATTATATACAAGGAACTGTGCTAAGCAATTTATAATTATCATCTCACAATGACCTTAGGCAATAAGAGATATTATTATCATCCCCATTTCACAGCTGAAAAAATTGAGGCAAATAAAGGTTTGTCCAAAATCACCTATCTAATAAGTATCTGAAACCAGATTTCCTCCTCCAGTGGATAAAGATAGTCACAGGTTAAATGGCTTGCTCAGGTCACACTAGAAAGTGCCTCAGGCCAGATTTGAACTCAGTTTTTCTGTCTTCTGACCAACATTTTATCCACCCAGCCACCTAATTTTAAAGCTCTGCCTTTAAGTGAAAGTGGATGGTGTCTACTGTCTCTGTTTTGCTGATGAGAAAAATGAGACTCAAGTTACTTATCCAGGGGCATTCATAGGAGTAGGGATTTGAATCTGTATTTAATAATTCTTGAACTGAGCTGAAACACCTTGCAAAGTGTTTGGGAGATCTTAGCTCTAGACCTTTCCTGACTTTGTGACTTAGACCTTTGTTGCATGGGACAGTCCCACTGTTTAACAAATGAATCTATAAATACTATTGAAAATTCAATTTTTGTTGTTTTTTTTTTTTTTGTTTGTTTGTTTGTTTTTGTTTGGTCTGGTTTTTTCCCCCCAGACTTTTCCACATTTACTCATGTCCTGATGGTGATTGGCAGGAGGCCACTTGTAACCTGAAGAATCCTAGAATGTCCTATTTGGAAGAGACTATAGAGATCATTTAGTCTGACCCCTTTCATCTTACCAAGTAGGAAATAAACTTATCGAGTGACATTGTGACGTAGCTCAGGGTTACCCAGATAGTTGATATCAGAACTCCAAGCAGTATATGCTCAAAGTCTTCCCTTGTCTAAAGCACACTTTTTTAAATTTATTTTTTCCCCATTGCCTACCTACTTCGTCTCACCTTATCCTGTAGATTCGGAAATCCAGGCCTGACTGAAATAATGATCGTGTCTGACTTTTATTTACATTGCGTGGCCAGGAAGGAGAAATGGAACAGTATATGATGCACGCCTTCACACAGAGATGTCCCATGGAAAGAAGGTGTGATTAGTGCTAGATAATAAGCTAGCTCACTGGATAGAAAACTTGACTGGGAGTCAGTAAGAAGAGCAGAATTGAAATACTGCTTCAGACCTTTCCTGGACATGTGAACCAAGTTCACACAAGTAAACATAAATTAGAAGCAGGATAAGAACTCAGTTCTCTAGAATCTGTGATATTTGCTCTATATTTCCTCATAAAATTGTGGCAAGAAGCAAATGAGATAATTTAGAGAGTGTTGTGCAGACTTTAAGGGTCTACCATTACTATTACTTGAGCCATCTAGTGGCTCAATGGATAGAGTGCCAGGTTTGGAGTCAGGAGGACCTGAGTTCAAATGTGGCCTAGATACTTCCTACTTGTGTGTGACTCTCATCAAGTCATTTAACTCTATTTGCCTCAGTTTCCTTATCTGCAAAATAAGTTGGAGAAATCTAGGTGTGTGACCCTGGGCAAGTGACTTAACTCCAATTGCTTCAGCAAAAAAAAAAAAAAAAAAAAAAAAAAAAAAAAGAAAAGAAAGAAAGAAAAGAAAGTTAAAAAAATAATAATTTAAAAAATTAATCTGGAGAAGGAAATGGCAAACCACTCCAGTATTTTTGCCAAGAAAATCCCAAATGGGCTCATTGAGTCAGACATGCATGACTGAAACAACTCAACAAAAAAATTATTACTTTGTATGTGGTGAGTGCCAGGGAAGTCAGGGAACCTCCCTAAACTTCAATTTCCTCATTATAAACGGAATTGTAAACTATTACCACTGCTTCTGCTGCTATTCCTACTCCTCCTACTGCTACTCCTACTATTATTACTGTTTCTATCACCAGCTGCTGCTGCTACTTCTACTATTACTACATGGTGGGAAAGATACAGGGGATCACCGTGACTCTTTCCACCCAAGTCCTTTTCATTTTGGTTGCAAACCAATTTTTCCTAATTGTTCAAAGACCTCCTCTCTGTTGGTGAAAAGAGCCTGTGTCATTCTGTCCAAAAACAATCGAAGGGACTGGCTGACCAAAGCTGCTGATAAGACCTAGCAGGGGCCTTGCTGCTATTTGTGTTTAAAAGGCCATTTTTCTTATCATCACATACTCTAAACATAGTCAAATAATAGCAAGTTTCCTTCCTTAGTAATATGCCATCAAAATAAATGGAAGCTGGTGTAACTCTGACCTGCCCCAGGCGATTCAAGAGGAGATGGTGGGGAGGAAGAGGGAGCTGCAGAAAGGACAAAATAGTCTCTCATTATCCGAGGACTGGAAGCAATTTTTAGAAACAGGTGAAACTGGTTAATCCTGAGCCATCAAACTGAAGAAACTATCTTGAGCCATCTGTAGAACTATATACCTTTGTCTAAAATTACTTTTATTCCATATTTGCAAATGGACAAGGAATACTTGAAAAAAATTATTGCAGCCTTTTGTTTTTACAACTCAGTCATTTCCTGATGTATACCTCCACCCCCTCTACCCCCACCCTCTCCTGAAAGTCTGCCTTGTAACAAAAAAAAAAAATAATAGTTTAGCAAAACCAACCAAATGTGGTCTGACAACCCAGAAGGAAATGTGTTTCATTATCTTTTCTCCAGGACCAAGATTGGTCATCCTAGTTAATCAGAAATTAGTTGCCTTTCTGTACTGTTTTAATATGAATAATTAAAATATTTTTTATAAATTATCTTGTTCTCTACTTGCTTTGTTCTCCATCAGTTAACACAAATTTTTCCATGTCTCTCTGAATTCCTCAATAATAATAATAATATTTACAGTTAGCATTTATATAACACCTACTATGTATCTGGTACTATGCTAAGCACTTTACAAATATTATTTCATTGATCTATACAATAGTCCCAGGAAGGTAGGTTTTATAATCATTCCCATTTTACAGATGGGAAGTCTGAGGCAAGTAGATGTTAAGTGACATGCCTGGGGTAACACAATTAGCAGTTTCCAATGAGATTACATCTGAACTCAATTCTTCCCTGTTCCAGGTCCAGTGCTCTCTCTACTATTTAACTCCCACTATTTGTTTTCTAGTTTTTTTTTTTTTTTTTTTTAACAGTACAGATGAGCCAGTTAGGTGATTCAATAGATAGAGCATTGGGCTGGCTTTCATACCCATCTTCCTATATTTAAATCTGCCCTCAGACACTAGTTTGTGTGACACTAGACAAGTCATTAAATATAGTTTGCCTCAGTTCCCTCATCTGTAAAGTGATCTAAAGAAGGACATTGCAAAGTATCTCTGCCAAAAAATATTCAATGGGGTCTTAAAGAGGTGAACGTAATTGAAATAACTAAAAAACAATAATAGTATAGATAGTGTTCCATTATATTTTGATGTCCCCCTTTTTTTTTCCCTAGCCATTTCCCCAATCAATAGGATCTAGTTGATGTATGTTTGTGGGGTTTTTTTTTTTTTTAAATACGAATCTGTCAAATATCAGCCAATCATGAACTGACCAACTTTCTTTTGTGGTTGTTATTGTTGTCATTTGATTACCACAAAAAGTAGTCCAAACAAGCAGTCAGAATTCTAATACACAGAGGAGCTCCACATATGATTACATTACAGCTGAGAAAATTTTATAACAAAATTCTTGTTGGGCTCAATAACTAGATCTTTATGACTAGAATCTCAATTAAATATATGTTAAATCAAATTCTATGCTCTAATTCTAGAATAAATTAGCTTATTTGGTAACATAATTAAAGGAGAAAGTTCTAACATCCCAACTGCTTACAATTAAATTTTTTTTGCACATATATTATTTAAAATTTTATTGATAGTTTTTGTTTTTATATTATACTTCTTTTTCAATAAATCCTTCTCCCTTCACCTCTTGAGAGCTATCTCTTATAACAACAAATAAAAAGGAGAGGAGGAAACAGTTCAAGAAAGCTAATTAACGCATCAGTTAATGCCAACATTTGTGGAGGCATTTCCCAAATAACGGTTATCTACTTTGTTTTCCATTCTCTGCAACCATTAAAAAAAGCATTATTTTGACTATGAATATTTTAGTTTACATGGAATCTTTTTCCATCTGTGATCTCTTTCAGATGGTTTTTTTTATATGTATATCTATATATACATTTATTAATAAGATCTATCTCTATATCAGAAATCATGGCCATTTTAGTCATTTTCTTAAGGTAATTCCAAATTGCTTTCCAGAATGGTTGAACAGTGTATTAATTTGCTTGTAGTGCCACAATCCCTTAATTACTGCCTATTTCCATCTCTGGTGATTTTTACTCCCTGGATGGATAGGAATTGAAACCTTAGGGTGATTCCCATCTTTTATTACTAATGATTTGGAGCCATCTATCATATCATTCTGAACACTTTAGAACCCTTTTGAAAACCATTCATAAGGATCTAGATGCAGGAAGTGCTGTACTTAGATAGATTTCAGTTCAAATATGGATCTTTTGTGATCTTTTTTATTGTTATAGGTGTGAAATGTATCTGATCTGGCATGGTTCATTTTTTTTTTTTATCAAGTGCTTCATAGCTTTTAAAACATCTGTATCACAACAGTCCCTGTGGGATAGTCCAGTTATTTTAATATTATTTTAATAATAATAATATTACAGGCGATAAAAATGAGACGGGGTGAAGTGATTTATTTCAAGTGTCTGAGTCTTGGCTCAAACCCAGGCTTCTTTGATTCATTAAATCTAACTTTTTCTCCCTTACATTTCATTGTCTTTATAATCCCTAATAGGAATGCTTAGGGGCTGACTGTATGATGTATCTGGTATCAGGACATTCTGTACCTGGGTGATGGCCACCTGCGATTTCACATATTGATATGAAATATAAGAAAATGAAACAGGTAGTGGAGTTAGTTGTTTATAAGTTTTTAACCCCGGATGTGTGTGTGTGTGTGTGTGTGTGTGTGTGTGTATTTTCACCTATATAGGTGTACCTCCTATTTTCACCTATTTTCACCTATATAGGTGTACCTTACCTAATATGATTCATTGGTCTTTTGACATCACAACCCTTGGATGAAGGAAACATTATCGTAGGAACAGAGCTAAGGAAAGAAACTAAGGGTTTCCTAGCAAGATAAGAGAGAGAAGAAGCCAGAGCTTCTCAATTCTAGGGGACTGAGATGGCAGGGTGGGATTTAGTGGGATAGGAGTGGTTATAGGAATGGGCTATTTACATATTAATCATTTAATTGGGAACATTATGTTGAGGATAGGCTATATTATCTTTAACATCTTAAATATATTATTATAATAATGACATTAATTGCGGCAACTCATACAGACAAGCTTTGCAGAGCCTGATAGTTAAATGTTCAATGAAAATGTGTATACCTCAGAAATTGGCAAATTGCTACATATTGGGGCTTGATTTATTGTTTTATTGATTGTCTAGACTTAAGGCAACAATGAAAAAATGTTAATAATACAGATTAAACTTAAACTTTTTTTGCATACGTTTTTTTTCGCCTTGGAGAGCTGGTTATTAAACATTTACCAGAATGCTGTTAAGGCAGAATTGCAGAATTAGGTTTTTGTTTTTGTTTGTTTGTTTTTTCTTAATAGGAATATAGTAAAATAGAATGTTTCCTTCCCTTTTCAGAAGTTTGGGAAAAAGTTTTCATTTCTGTTTTAAGTCCTAGGGAATTAAAAAAGCCAAGTTGTTTTTTAATTATAGTTTGCTTTGGAGTAGGTGTATAATGTAGCTGCTAGCAAATTAAGAATGATCTTCTCTCAATTGAAAAGACAAAATGAACTCTTCCTTGGAATCCTTGCACTATGCAATTGGAATATTTATCATGTTTAAGTCTCCATTTCTAAAACTGCAGCAAAATTTGTTGATTTTATAATATTAATCTGATAGGCCCACATCAAAAGAAAATATTTTTCTGATAAAGAAAGAGCTTGGGCAAATCATCTTATCTTTTCTTGGTCATAAGCCTCATTAGTAAGAAAAAGGGAATTGGAGTAAAAGATCTCTTTGCACTCCACCAGCACTAACCTTGTTTATGTTGAATGGGGAGAAGCAAAATCCAAATTTTTTTTTTGTGTAGCAGAGATAGGGAGGTGAAGAAATTTCTGTCTAGGCTCTAGGGAATGTTGATGTCCCATCTCAGTAGGCAGAATGAATCTTAAATACTGAAGTATAGAAAAAGTGTCCATGAAAACGAGGGCAACCAATCTGGGAAATGATGATAAATGTTTAACAATGGGCTAGGAAGAGGAGAAGGAGTAATGCAAAATTTAATATCCATTATTTGGTATATGTTGAACAATGGACTGGGGGGGGAGGAAAGGGAGTAATACAAAATTTAATCTCTATTATTAATATTTTCTTCATCTCTTTTTGTTTTTGCAAGGCAATTGGGGTTAAATGACTTTTTCAGCATCACACAGCTAGGAATTGTTAAGTATCTGAGGCTATATTTGAACTCAGGACCTCCTGACTCCAAGACCAGTGCTGTATTTACTGCATCATCTATCTGCCTCTCTCTTTTGCTTTATTAAGATTAGATAAAAAACAAGTCAATCAAGGCCCTGATGTATAAGCAATTGCTAATTTCCAAGGTGAAAATTTTATAATCCTCTCAGTATACTCTTAAATGATCTTCTCTTCTCCCATGTCTTTTTTTTTTTCTGTATTAGAAAGAAGTGGCAAGAAATCAAGCTGATACCAAGAATTTATATTTAAAAATCAAATTGCTGGGGGAGCTAGGAGGTGCAGTGGATAGAACATCAACTCTGAAGTCAGGATGACCTGAGTCCAAATCTGGCCTCAGACACTTAACACTTCCTAGCTGTGTGACCCTGGGCAAGTCACTTAACCCCAATTGCCTGAGGGGGGAATCAAATTGCAGGGGATATCCTGGGGGCTGTGCAAGTGCTACTTGAGCTCTTATTTTCATCCATAGGAATATATGACTATCATAAATGTGCATTCTATTCCTAGGGCAGGGATTGTGGGCCGTTTTGTTTTCTTTAACATTTTTGTCTTTGACTCAGAGTCTAGGAGGCAATTTGGTCCAAAGGATAGGGAACCAATCTCCAAATCTGGAAGACTTGGATTCACTGCTCTGTGTTTGCTTGCATACTAGCTGGGTGATCTTGGTCAAGTCATTTCTTAGTACCCCAGGAAATTCTTTAAGACTAACATTTAAAGAACAACCCCTATACTATTATCTTTATTATTTTAGGGACATATGCTAATAACATCATAATTAGATATACATTCCCTAACTCTGCTCCAAACCCCAACTTCTATAATAGTGTCATGCATATTGGGGTTGGGGTAGATTATAAACCTTGGTTTCTTTTTTAAAAATAATTTTATTGAAATGTTTTGTTTTACATTGCTTAAATTTCACTAGTGTGACCCTAAGCAAATCACTTAACTCTGCCTCAATTTCCTCCTTTGCAAAATGAGCTGGAGAAGGAAACAGTAAACCTACTTTAGTATCTTGGCCAAGAAAACTCCAAATGGAGTCACAGAGTTGGACGTGACTGAAATGACTGAACAACAATAGCAATAACAATAAAGGGGATCACACAAGATAATTTAGAGTCACCTAACCAGTATGTATCCAAGGTGAATACCAAGGCTAGAGCTCTTTGACCCTAGTGTCCATTCTCTACCCATTGTACCACAGATCTTTGCCTTGCCTCAAGGGCTTAATTAAATGCCTGGTGAAATGAATCCAGAACAATGATTCTGAGTTGTCTTAAGAGCTCTATTCTCAATAGTTGATTTAGCAATATTCAGTCGGCTCCCTGAGCAATAAGAGCTAACAAATAAATCTCAGGAAAGGTTTTAAGAGTGAGTTTCAAAACAAAAGGGAAGCTTGGTGCTTAGCTACTCACTCATTCTTCATCTATTTTTGGAGAAACCCTTGGCTGAGTTCCCTCCACCTGAGCTTGTGTGTGTGTGTGGGAGATGCTAAAAAATGCTGCTGTCTCTGATTGATTCTTATCATAGAGCATATTGTCATTGCCAGAAGCTATATTCCCAGAGGCAGAGCCAGGAGGGCAGAGTAAAGGCAGGGACTTGCCTGATCTCTCCCCCAAAGCCCTCCAATGACCTTTAAATAAACAAATTCTTAGAGTGCCAGAACCCACAAAAAGATGAAGTGAAACAATTTTTCCAGCCCAAGACAATTCAGAGGACTCTGGTCATCTGGGTTCAAAGGAGTGCTCGTGTTTGCTCACAAACCAGTGAGTACAAGAGAGTAGTAAACACAGCTCTCTCTGGATCATACTACCTTGAAAGAACCCAAAACTTAAAATTTCCCAGAATTACCTCTGAAAATAGCTGCATAAAAAACCCTAAAGCTTGATATAGTGCCCACTCGGAGAAGCAGAGTCCTACTTTAGCAGAGTTAAAAGTCAAGTAATAAATTGGAAAATGAGCAAACAGCAGAAAAAAGATCCTGACCATAGAAAGTTACTACGGTAACAGGGAAGATCAAAACACAAACTCAGAAGAAGACAACAAAGGCAAAATTCTACAAAACCATGAATTGATCTCAGGTCATGGAAGGATTTTAAAAATCAAGTAAGAGAGATAAAGGAAAAATTAGGAAGAGAAATGAGAGTGATGCAAGAAAATCATGAAAAAAAGTAAACAACTTGGCAAAGGAGACACAAAAATTACTGGAAAAAAAAATAGGCCAAATGGTTAAAGAGGCATAAAAATTCACTAATGACTATGAGGTATCAAGGACAAATTAAACAAAATCAAAAGAATGAAAAAAATAGAAGAAAATGTGAAATATCTCATTTGAAAAACAACTGACCTGGAAAATAAATTATTTAAGAATTATTGAACCTGAAAGTCATGATCAAAAAAAAAAAAAAAGATTCTTAGATATCATTTCTCAAGAAATTATCAAGGAAAAATGCCCTGATACTCTAGAGAGTAAAATAGAAATTGAAAAAACCCACTGATCACTTTTTGAAAGAGATCCCAAAATGAAAATTCCCAGCAATAGTATAACCAAATTCCAGGCCTTCCAAATCAAGGAGAAAATAGTGCAAGCAGCCAAAAAGAAATAATTCAGATATGGTGGAATCTCAATCGAGATAACACATGATTTAGCACCTTCTACATTAAAGGACCATAAATTGTAAAATTTGATATTCTGAAAAGCAAAAGAGTTAGGATTACAACCGATGTTGTAATTGATGGCAGGCAGGAGAATTATCATTCAATGGAAATCAAAGATTTTCAAGAATTTCTGTGGAAAAGAGAAAAGCTGAATAGAATATTTTTATTTCAAATATAAAATAAAAAAAGAAGCCTAAAAAGGTAAATGGGGAAGATAAATAACAAGGAATTTGATAAAATTAACTTGTTTTCATATTCTATATATGGGAAAATTATATTTTTAATAACTAAAATTTATTAGGGAAGGTACAAATTGAATGTGAATGATATATGATTGTCTAAAAAAATCAAGGGATGAGAAAGAAGAATGCACTAGGAGGGAGGGGAAAGGAAGAGGGAGAGTAGAATAAGTTAACTGACATAAAAGAATCCTGAAAGAGATTTTATAGTGGAGGAGAAAATGGGGGAAGCAGGGAGAGAACACATGAACCTTACTCTCATTGGAATTGGCTCAAAAAGGCAATAATATACTCAGTTTGGGATAGAAATATATTTTATCATACAGGAAAGTAGGAGGGGAAGGGGATAAGAGAAAGGTAAGACAGAGGCAATAGAAGGGAGAGCACTTTGAGAAAGTAGAAGTCAGAAGCAAAACATTTTTGAAAATGGATAGGGTAGAAGAAGAGAGAGGATGATAAACAAGGAGAATATAAGATGGGGGTGGGTGGGAAATACAGAGTTGTTCATTATTACTATGGAAAAAAATTACAGTGAGTTCCTCTGATAAAGACTTCATTCTTCAAACATATAGAAAAGTGAGTCAAATTTATAGAAATAAGAGCCAATTTTCAACTGATAAATGGCCAAAGGATAAGAATAGACAGTTTTGAGAAAAAGTAATCAAAGCTATATGTAGTCACATAAAAAATGCTGTAACTCACTATTGATGAGGAATTCAAATAAAAAAAAAAAAACAACCTCTGAATACTATCTCATACCTGTCAAATTAGTCAGTATGATAGTAAAGGAAAATGAGAAATGTTAGAGGGGATGTGTAAAAATTAAAACACTAATACACTATTGGCAAAGTTGTATACTAATTCATTCATTGTGGAAAGTAATTGGAACTATGCCCAGAGGGCTATAAAACCATGCATACCCTTTGACCAAGCAATATCACTGCTATGTCTGTCTCACAAAGACATAAGAACAAAAAGAAAAATGAACTATAAATACAAAAAAAATTATAGTAGCTCTTTTAGTAGTTTCAAAGAATTAGAAAATGAAAGGATGCTTGTCCATCACTTGAGGAATGACTGAACAAGTTGCTGTATATGATTGTGATGAAATACTAGTGTGCTTTAAGAAGTGCTGAGCAAGATGCTCTCAGAAAAACCTGGACTTATAGGAACTGATGCAAAGTAAAGTTAGCAAAACAAAGAGAACATTGTACACAGTGACAGTAATATTTTATGATGCTCTTCTGTGAATAACAAATATTCTCAGCAATATAATGATCCAAGACAATTCTGTAGGTCTGTTGATGAAAGGTGCTATTTCTTTCCATAGTAAGAACTAATATAGCCTGAATGCAGATTAAAGATTCTTTTTCTTTATTTACTTTGTTTTGGGGGGAGTGTTTTTGTCTGTGCTCTGTTTCACTCAATGACTTACATCGAAGTGTTTTGTATGACTACACATGTATAATCTATGTCAAATTGCTTTTCTTCTCAATGAGGAAGAGCAAGGAAGGAAGGGAAAGAATATGAAACTCAAAATTTTAGGGAGGGAAATGTTAAAATTGTTTTTCTATGTAATTGGGGAAAAATAAAATATTAAATAAGGGTTTTAAAAAGAGAAATAAAAATCACCCACAAGGAAATAGAAGCCATTTCCCCTCAGGGTTTATTCTCTGGATGTGCTCTATGTGGCTTCCCCTTGGTCTTCCAACTTTGCTTTTAAACTCAAACTCACATTTCCTGCCAGGATCTTGGCAGTATTGTGTTGATTTCTGATTTTGAACTTCAGAGGCTGCTGGATAATGTTAAGTTTGGAATAAGGAAGTTTTAATGCTACTTCAGACACTTAGTTGTAGGATACTGGGTAAGTCACTTGATTTGTAAAATGGGAATAATAACTATATCTGCCTTATAGAGTTGTTGGGAAGATCAGAAGAGATGATATTTTGTCAAATGTTTTAGAAATTTTCTTATACAATGTTTTATTTTTCCCCCTGTTACATGTAAAGACAAATTTTAACATTTATATATTTTTTTAATTTGAGTTGTTTTGGAAACTTTTAAAGCATTTATATAAATTCTAACTGTTTGACCTTGACTTTTACTGGTGGCTGGTTTTATCTTTAATATTTGAACCCTTCATGATTCCATATGCGTACAACATAAAGTACAAATATAAATACAGATAAAGTGCTATGGGAATACAGAAGAGAGAGAAATTGTATAGAGAGGCAGAGCCAGGGATAGTTTTGTCAAGAAGGTAACAAATGAGTCAGTATTAAATGTTAGAACTGGTGGGTCCATAGAGATAACCTTAGAAATCATTAAGCTCAGGCTATTGAAGGCAGCATGGTATAGTGGAAAGAACACAGAATTTACAGTTGCAGGATATGAATTTGAATCTTGGCTTTTTGGTTTGACTTTCTGTATTATTTTTAGGCAGCACAAAACCTCTCGGGGCTTTAATTTCCTCAGGAAACCGGACTTGTTCAGTCTTTTTAATCATATCCAACTCTTCATGACTGGGGTGTTCGTGGGAAAGATACTGGAGTGGTTCGCCATTTTCTTTCTCTAGTTCATTTTACAGATGAGGAAAATGAGGCAAAATGGATTAGATGACTTGCCCAGGGTCACACAGCTAGTAAATGTCTAAGGCCATATTTAAACTCAGAATAATGAGTCTTCTTGACTCCAGGGCCAGCATTCTACCTTCTGTGCCTCCTAGCCACTGGCCTTAAATATTTCTAAATTCCTTTCCCTTCTGGGATCTAAATTCTCTCAAACCTGCATGCCTTCCCCATTTTAAAGATAAAGAAACAGAGGCATAGGGATAAAATAACTTGCTTAAGGTCACAGAGGATATAATGATGATGTCCATCACCACCCCCAGAATTAGGGCTCACAAGAAAATCTTCTCATTCCTAATCTGATTTTGCCTGTACTCAGCTAGGGTGACTCTAAAAGGGTTAATAAGAAAATTCATTCCATCAGAAAATTCTCTGTTCCTTCCAGATTTTGATTAATCAAAATTTTACTGTTTATGAAGAAATAGGAGCATATGTTGTTCCAAATACTTCTTCCAGAAACAACAACAACAAAAAACCATCCCAATAATCTCCCACCTCCAAATTAATTAAAGGGAAGTTTGTGTGTTTGTTTTGAAGTCATAACACTTGAACTAAGGAACTAAAGTAATTTAAAATAAAGGATTACGTGGAAATTAAAACCATTTGTTTGCAGTGATATTCATGCCCATTTGCCTGTGGCAACTACTGTATTGAAAAGAAAAAAGAAAAGTTTCTTAATAAATTGAGGAGTTGATAGGTGACTTTATTCCTAAATAGAGTAGGTGGCCATCTCTGTGGTAAGACTTTAGAGACTTCAGGAAGTTGACAATGTTGCCTCAATTGCTTCATTACATCTTAAGAAAATAATCAGGTATACCAGAAAAAGTATTGGTCTTAGAGTCAGAAGACTGAGTTCTAGCTCTAATTCTATTCATTTAAATTTCTCTCCATCTCAATTTTATCATCTTTAAAGTGAAGATAATAATATTTTTGTTATTGTAAGGAAAGTGCATTCATTTATTTTACACAGGTGAGAAATGATATTATTAGACTTTTCTATTTATAATGGATTGGTGAATTTGTGAAAGTACACAATGAACGTACAAAGATGACCCATTCATCTCTTTCTCCTATGGTGAGATCCTTGTCATTGTCCTGTAATTACAGGGCTCTATCCAATGTCTTGGGGTCCTTCTATTAGATTTTCACATTGTGTGAACATCAATAATGCAACTATTCTATTTTTCACTATTTCGAGCTGTTGCTACACTGTCAAACTATCTCTTGTCCGGTTCACATATGTCTCTGATAATATCTTTATACAGAGTGCTTTTTCAGCATGGTTTTTTTTTTTTTTTTGTTAGTAAATACATTACCACCTATTTATATTTCTGAACCCTTAGGTGACTTCTATAAATTTCTGTAGTGGTTTTACATCTTTTTTCTTTTTTAGGTTTAACCAATTTTTTAAAGACTAAAATGAAATCTAGGTTTATTGTAGGTTCTTTTTGTTTTTCAAAGAGTGCAACAATAAGGCCTTTAACTTGCCCGACTTCCTGTGACAGAACTTCTGGTCCCTTGAAGTCTGACATTTTTTTTTTCTGATTGTTCTATGCACCTAAGCCTTGCTTCACAATTAAGCCATGACTCTCTTGCATTTTAGGATTACACAGGCTTTTGTATGTCTTTTGTATTTGTATTTCTTCACTTGACAATATTTCTTGAGATCTGTAAACTTTGGACAAGGAATCAGGCTATCTATATTAAAAATTTGAGTATCCATATAGACCCAAGGAAAATGGGGAACCTTGGTTATCATCATTTTAAAGCATAGAAATTAGTATGAAGTTTAGGATGTGTGTGTCAAGATATTTTAGACATATCTGTAGGACTCGCATGCCAGATCTGTTTGCATGAGAGGTCCTTCAGATGCATGTCAAAGAAATGACTCCATGACCAAGTGCTGGAAATAATTCCCCAACATCTTGAATAACAAATGAAAAAGTATGTCAGGAGAAGAAAAGGAAAACTTTTTGACAGTGGTCTAATTGAGTGGAAAACTTGTTTCCTCTATCAGGTTTGAGGATTCTCCCAAGGGGAGATTTATGCAAGAAGGGCGTCTCTTTGGAATTAAGACCATGTGGGAAGGAATTCTTTTTATTTGAGGCTGTAGATTTGTATCTGATTTTGGTTTCCTGTGCTTGGGTACATTGCTGGGACAGAAGGATTCAAACCCGCCTTGCTGTTCCAAGTATTAGGTTCAGTGAGAAAGCCTAAAGAATAACATGTCTATATAATAAATATTTGTGGGGGGAAAAGTTCCTGGTGTTCTCGAGCAAGACAAAGGCTTACATTAGACTTCAGTAGCAGATTCTCAGGAAGCAGCAATGGGGGGGTCAAAGACCCATTTTTCATTCCATCTTTCATTTTGTAACATTGGTTCCTGATATAAGCAAAATAATCTTTGACTACTCTTACTTGAAATTTTCTGCTTCAAACAAAAGTCTAATGGTGGTTTAGAATTTTATTTTTCTCCCAGACCTATGATTTTATGGTATGAAGAGCTTCCATCATGGAAATGTCCTCCATTAATACAGATTGGCAACTCACTTATAATTTATAGTCAGAGAGAGTTGTCTGGATTGCTAGAAGCAGTGGTGATCAGGAGAAGATGACTAGGGAGTAGAATAAAGCATGACAGGAGCTAGAAGTGGTAGAGAGGAGGAGTGGAAATCAAGAAAATGTTGGGATAGGATAAGTGGTGGAGAAGCTGAAAGATATGGTAACCATAGCACAATGGAAGAGCAGAAAGAAATCTCTATCCATAAAACTGCATGGAAGGAGGAGAGGTATTGCAGCAAATAGAAAGAACCCGGGTCCTATATTAGGAGGACCTGGGGCTCAAATCCCCAAATTACCTATCAGGACCTCTATAACCTTTCTTCTCTGGATCTCATTTTCTTAAATTATAAAAGAAATGTGGACTAGATGGTGTCTAAGTTTTCTTCCAGCATTATATGAGAATAGAAATATATTTAGGTGAAAAACATGAGCCGAGCTCACCCAAGATGGCTCCAGGCTTATTGATGAAGACCATTAATAATAATAATAGCCAGCATTTATATAGCACTTATTCTGGGCCAGACACTACATTAAGAGCTTTACAACAATCACATTTGATCCTCCCAACAAGCCTAGGAGGGAGGTGCTATTATCTCCACTTTTCAGGTCAGGAAACTGAGGCAAGAAGGGTTAGGTCACTTGCCCAGGTTAATAAAACTAATAAGTGTTCAAGGCAGATATAAAAGGAAATTACTTTTTCCATCATACTGACTTTTGTTTGCTTTTATTCCATGGTTTTAATTATGTCTAACTCTTCATGATCCCATTTGAAATTTTCTGGGCAATGATACTGTAGTGATTCACCATTTAACTTCTTCATTTTACAGATGAGGAAACTGAGGCATGGGGGGGGCAGCGTCATCCAGGTAGTAAGTTTGAATTCAGGTTTTTCTGACTCCTGGTCTGGTGCTCTATCCACTGCACCAACATACTGACAAAAGGAATAGCTTCTTCCTTCCACTGCCCTGTTTCCCTCCTCCCCATCTCAATTCCCATTATAGGACATTTCTGAGGACTCCTCACCCTGTCTGAGAAATCTTTTTTTTTTTAAATTTATTAATTTTATAATTATAAAAATTTTTTCACAGTAAATATATGCATGAGTAATTTTTTTTATAACATTATCCCTTGTATTCATTTTTCCAAATTATCCCCTCCCTCCCTCTATTCCCTCCCCTAGATGACAGGCAATCCCATACATTTTACATGTGTTACAATAAAACCTAGATACAATATATGTGTGTAAATACCACTTTCTTGTTGCACATCAAGCATTAGATTCCGAAGGTATAAGTAACCTGGGTAGATAGACAGTAGTGCTAACAATTTACATTCACTTCCCAGTGTTCCATCTCTGGGTGTTGTTGTTTCTGTCCATTGATCAACTGGAAGTGAGTTGGATCTTCTCTATGTTGAAGATTTCCACTTCCATCCCTGTCTGAGAAATCTTAACTCTCAGGACAGGAATGAGATGAGGGGAAAACTGTCGGGAATACTAGTATAAAACTTATATTGTTTCAGGTCTCCATAAAAACCTAATTGAAGCTTTTCTACTAGAATTTTTTTTTAAACATTTATAGTTTAGTTCCTAGCTAGCTACCATGGTTTTGTAATGGGTTTTTTTCTCTTTTTTCACCCAATGTGTTTTGGCAGAACCAATAACTGCATTGGGCTGGGGATATGACTCCCATCAGACTTAACCTTGCCAGATTTTAAGCTAATCAGACATTCCGATTTCTGCTGCTTTCTCCAGCAGGAGTATTATACCCTACCCTCATTTTAAAGTGTTAGCTTTGAGTCTCCTTAGTTGTTTTTATTATCTTGTTGCTTCTCTACAATTCCTCATAATTATAACTCCGTGGGCCACACTAAAGAATTTTCCTCCTTCACTAGCCATTGCCACAAAACCAAATGATGCGTATTTTGCCCCTCTCTCCAGTAGTAATTACATCTCGTGCTTCTGTTAGAGCTTTACTCCTTACAGACATGATCTAATTTGATATTCATAGTGACCCTCCAAGGGAGGCAAGGGATTATCATTCTCTTCCTTATTTAACGGATGAGGAAATACATACTCATAAAAGTTGAGTGACTTATCAGTATTTGTATTGGACACATCAATCTCCATTTGCCATGGAGACACTGGGGTTCCCATCTCCTCCATTCTTTCTTTTTTCTAGGACCCTCAAGTAAGTTCACTTAACTGGTCCACGTAAGGTAATTTAACTAAAAGAAAGGTTCAGATTTTAGTATTTTGTATATCTTTTACACATGTGAGAAATGATTTTATTATATATTTTTTACTTTAAATGGATTTGTGAATTTATCCATTTTACACCCTGCAAAAATACAGACCAACCAACTTCACCCTTTAAATACAAGTGAAGAGCTCTCCGGTTTCTGTGTGAGCATCTAGGATCAGTCCTCAAGAAAACTAAAGGATGACCATCTTGATAATTGCCTATTAAGTGCTTTCTCATTTCAGCAACCTACCAGGTATTCTGTCAACATTTAAACCAGAAAAAAAATTGGTTCAAATTTAACTGAAATTAAATTGTCCCTAACATGGGGTAAGAGTTTTTGAAATCAGTCAATCTAGCCACCAAATAGCATTTAATACGCCCTTACTAATACCAGGCATATAATAGATTAAAAGAATGAGAGAGAGATTCTGCCTCTTTTTGAAGGAAGCAACATCTATACATGTAAGAAAACACAACATAAATATAAAGTAAATAAAAAGTACTCTGGGGTAACAGAAAGCGCTAAAGTTGGGAAGTCTATACAAAAAGGCTTTATGAAAAAGCTGATGTTTTATTTAACATGTATGGGTCTACCTGCCATCTAGGGAGAGATGGGGGAAGGAGGGGGAAAGTTGGAACAGAAGATTTTGCAACTGTCAATGCTGAAAAATTACCCATGCATAGAAATTGTAAATAAAAAGCTATAATAGAAAAAAGAAAAAGCTGATGTTTAAAATGAGTTTTAAATGATTAAAGAGGCAGCTAGGAGGGCTCAATGAGTAGAACAATGGGCCTGAAGTCAGGAAAACCTGATTTCAAATGTAGTGTCACAAACTTACTATAGCTGTGTGACCTTTAGGGCCAGTCACTTACCTGATGTCTGCCTCGGTTGCCACATTTGTAAAATGAGGATAATAGTATGGTTGTCCCAGGATTGTTGTATCAAATGGAGTAATATTTGTAAAGTACACATATTAGGGTATTTAGTACTTTTTATGTACCAAGCACTATGCGAATTACTTCTTTCTTCCCTCAAATCTGGCCATGGCTTCTTGCAGGGATCTTTGAAAAAACACATAATAAACTCACTTTTAAGTTTAGCAGCTATTCAGTGGGCCAAGGTGTTACTAAAATTAACAATAGTCTGGCTTGAGCAGGTTTGCAGAATAAAGAACTGTCAGTAATTATAGCTCTGTAGGTGACATATGATGCCCAGTCATTTTATCCTCACACATATAATGGAGCCCATGCACACTTAGCTACTTAGGGGGCAGGTCCATTTCCAACATTTGAACAAAGCGAGAAAGGAAGAAGTGATGGGTTGCTTGGTTTGGTTAGGACCGAGGTACAATGCCTATAATTTCATATCCATTACCTCTGTCCAACCCTGGAACAGGTCTGAGTTTTCCATATAACTCTTAAATCTAGGTGAGTATGTAATTGCCAGGAGAGAAATAACTATATAATTTGGTTACTCTCTCCAACTGTGCAACCTATCCAGTTCTGCTTGGGCATCTCTTGACTATTTCCTCCTATAAATAAATTTCTGACTTCCTTCTCCCTCTTTTTTCCCCTTTCCTTTTCATCTCTTTTTCCCTTGCCCCCGTCACACCTCCTCTCCATTTCTCTCTGTATCTCTTTTGTCTCTGTGTGTCTGTCTCTATCTTCCTTCCTCTTCCCCTTCTTCTCTTTCCCCTCTTCCCCCTTATCCCTCCCTCTCTCACTTTCTCTGTCTACCTTTCTCTCTCTCCGTCTCTCTCTCTGTCTTTCTCTGTCTTCCTTCCTCTTCCCCTTCTTCTCCTTTCCCTCCTCCCCTTTTATCCCTCCCTCTCTTACTTTCTCTGTCTCCCCATCTCTCTACCTTTCTCTCTCTCCATCTCCCTCTCTTCTTCTCTGGTATGTCTGTCTCTGTCTTCCTTCCGTCTTCCTCCTATTCCTTCTTCTTCCCCCTCTTCCACCTTCTCTCGTCCCTCTCTCCCTCTCTCTCTCTCTTTCTTTTTCTCTCTCTGTCACTGTCTGTCTCTGTCTCTCTCTCCCTCTCTCTCTCTCTGTCTTTGTCTCTCCCTCCCTCCCCCCCTCTCTCTGTCTCTGTCTCTGTCTCTCCCTCCCTCCCCCCCTCTCTCTGTCTCTGTCTCTCTCTGTCTCTCTTTTTCTCTCTGTCTCTGTCTCTCTTTTTCTCTCTGTCTCCCTCTCCCGCTCTCTCTGTCTGTTTTCCTCTCTTTCTCTCTATGTAAGTGTAAGCCTATGTAAGGCTTTGTAAGCCTTAAAGAGCTTAATTAAGCACTAGCTCATCTATCTCTTTCTATCTTGAGGGCAGCTAGGTGGTACTCTGGATAGAGGACCAGAACTGCACTCAGCTAGACTTGGTTTTAAATCTGGCCTCAGATACTTAGTAGCAGTGTGAACCTGAGCAAGTTTTAACACTGTCTGTCTCAGTTTCTTATCTCTAAAAAGAGGTGGAGAAGGAACTGGAAAACCAGTAAGAGTTGGACATCACTGACTGAAAACAACTCTACATAAGAGTGAGGAGACAAAAAGACACAGACGAGAGAATGAATGAAAGCTCCTGGAAGGCAGGGATTATTTTTTTCTACTTGTTTTTTGTAGCCTCAATGCCTAGCCACCAATGCACTGGGTGCCTTCTTCCTCCATATCTTTATTATTAAATGGATACCAGCACAGACTATGCAGTGCCCTTCCTTCAAAATGCTTTGCTCATGGTTTGCCATCTCTCTAATATTTCTTTTTATGTCGGTTCTGGAGTACAATAGCATCCCACTTAAACATATAGAAAATAGGTTGATTTTTAAAAAAATCTTTATTACAGATTTTTTTTTATCTTTTGGAAAAAAAAGACATTTTTAAAATTTACACAACCAGATTAGACACCTTCTGCAGAAGTAAATACACCCACATTTCTATAGCCTTGAGTAAAGACAGGAATTATTCTGCTGATTTCCAATGAGCTTTTTAAACCTAATCCTACTGACTACAATGAAAGTCCTTCTTCACTGTTACAAGAACCCTCAATATGAGAACTACCCTATTTTTGATAAGATGTTACCAAGAGAAACTACATGGAAAGAATAGTGTCTTTATATCTCAATGTCTTCTAGTACCCTCACTTAAGAACCTCCAATAATACTGTTAATACTTAGCATTTATGTTGAACTTTAAGATTTGCACACCATTTTACAAATATTACTTCATTTTATCCCCACACTAACTCTGCTAGATAGAGCTATCATTATCCTCATTTTACAGATGAGAAAGCTGAGGCAGTTAGACATTAAATGAATTGTCCAGGGTCACACAGCTAGTAAGTGTCTGAGACCATGATCTCAGAACTTGACCCAAAGTATATTATTCTGTGCTACTGTGTTATTCTAAATATTAACATACTGATTTTGCATTATTAAACTTTGGGGGACAATGTGGATTTAATTAAGATTGATTGGTCAATCACTTATCTGTCACATCCTTTAAGACCCAGCTGAAAAGCCACTTCTTTGACAAAGTCTTCTTCAAATTGGGATTTTTTTTTGTTTCTCACATACTATATAAAAAAATTTAACCTAGGTATTTATCATTGTCATTTCTATCAATAGAAGAGTTGTGTGCCTTGAATCTGGGTAGTTTTTTTAAGGTCATATACCAAAAATTCTAATACAAATGGAATTATAATCAGGATAATCTGGTTCAGATTTTGCTTTTGATAACTAGCCATATAACTATTGGACAAATCACTTAACTTCTGTCAGCCTCAGTTTTCTCATTTGTAAAATGAAAGGGGCTGCACTTAATGACTGTCATGTCCCTTATAGCTCTAGCTCTGTGATCTTTAAACTTTTAAATAAATATGGAGGTGAAAGAGGCACTTAATACATAATTTAGATGACAAGTCTATTGGAGAAGTTAAATGGGAAACAGGAGAAACCAAAAAGTATTAGAGGAAGGTGTTCCTGAGTACTATGCAATGATCTGGAAAGGTGAACAGTGTCTATTGTGTGCTGGATGCCTTAGTAAGTGATAAAGGCCATCTCATAAAGGTCTTAGAATTAAGATCTCCCATTTCTTTCCAATGTTGTGCAGTCAGACTGACTTAGGAGCTGGGCCCAGAAAGTGTTCTATCAGTCAGATGATTTTGAAATACAGTTTTCCTTCATGACAATGTGGACTGAACAGCCAGCATGCTTCCACTGCCATTGTGGAGTGAGGAGGAACCATACAAGTTTGAAGGACACTTTTTACTTTTTTTGATTGGTGATACAGAGACTACAGTATTCACTCTCAGATTAGAAAAAGCTGAGTTCAAATCACGCATCAGATACTTATTAGATATGTGACTAGGCATTTGACCCCCTCCCCTTTAGTCTTAGTTTTCTCATCTGTAAAATGAGAATAATAGTAGTATCCCTTTCCCAGGGCTGTGAGGACAAATGAGGTAGCAGATGTGAAACGATTGGCTTCTATAAATACTTGCTAGTACCGCTGGTGGTACATATTATGGTGTGGTCAAATAATTCATTACCATTAGCTAAGCTTCTTACCATCAAGAGATTATTTTTTTTAATAGCTTATAAGCATTATCTCATTTCCCCCCCCTCTAATAATTGCATTTTCCTGAAATACTTCACTATTACCAGTCTGATAATTAAGGTGAGATACAAAAGTCAATGCTGCTTTAGACAATGCTATCTACTATAAAGGTATTATTCTTACAACCAAGAGAGTTTTCAGTAATATTCTTATTTAGGGAGTGAGCAAGATAACATACCCCAATCAGAATGGTGGCTTTTTTCATTTGCTCCTATTTGTTTACTGTTTCTGACAGATGCCCTGATTGTTCTAGCTTTTGTTCAATTGCTCAAGTTATTCTGTTTCAATGTCTACATTTCCATCTGCCTTTTGCAATTTAAACACAAATAGTATTTTTTAGGGTCCTCTCTACTTATTTAAATATGAATAACATTCTTTAAGGTTAAGTTTAAGGTGTAGCTGCAACCTTACTATTCTCCCCTACAGGACATTCCATCTCCTGCCTTCATAGTTAGCCCACATGGTCTCCTCATCACTGCAGGGCTATGAGAACCATGCTGTTTTCTCATGTCATTGGAATTCCCTACAAATTATTAGTTTTTAGAGAAAATGCGTTGGTCCCTCTTATTTCTTCATGTGATATGAGATAAACATATGTATATTTATATATGTATGCATATATATTTATATATTTTTCTTTTGTATATATTTTTGTGCATTTATTTCCTAATGTATGTATTATCCCCTATTGCCCCTCAATAGATTTTTGCCATCTTATGGACCAAGAAGGTTTTATTTTTGGTTTTGTATTCCCAGTCCCTGAAAAACTGCCTCCATTTCTTAATAAATGTTCGTTGGATTGAAATGAATAGAAATGCTTTCTTTTTTTTTTTTTTTTTCATAGGCTGGATCAGATGGTGAAAGCATTGGAAACTGCCCATTCTCTCAGCGTCTCTTCATGATCCTGTGGTTGAAAGGGGTTGTGTTCAATGTCACCACTGTGGACCTAAAAAGGTAATAGAACCACTTAGGAGAGTCACACAGCTCAAGATGGGGATGCCTTTAGCCTGGAACATTTCAAGGAGTGGAGCAGGTTGGAGTCTTTGAATTTCCAGGACTATAAGAACCATGCTTTGACTTTCTCATGTCATTGAAATTCTCTACAGGTTATTAGGTTTTAGAGAAAAAGTATGGGTCCCTCTAATTTCCCCATGTGATGTGACTTCTGTCATTTAAAAAATACATTTTGATTACTGGTTATAAGACATTCAGGCACTTTCTAATAGGAGACCAGATTTGAAGAAAATTAAGCTGTTTATGCTGAACACTCTTTTGTCTCTTACTAATTACCTTCTTAAATTGGGGATGGAAGTGAGATCATCAATCAAGGCTCAGTTCTTAGCTCTCTGCTTTTCTCTTTGTATACCCCCTTTCTTAGTGAGATCATCTTTTCTTTTAGGTTCCTTCTATCTCTTTTTGCTTTCATTCTTAACATCTCTACTCTCATTCATTCATATACATGTATGTAGATATACACATATGGATGTACACGTATGTGTGTATAAATATATATAGATATAGGCATGCATATACATAAATATATAAGTAGGTATATGTATGCATACACATGTATAGGTATATATACATGTAAGTATATATATAAACATACAAAAGTATATATGAAGATCTCTCTTATGTTTATATGCATACATGTTTATTTGCACATATGTGCACATTAATTCATTTACATGTATATATACTTATACATATATTTTTGAATATATATTTTGTCTTGACTAACCTCCTGAGCTCTAACTGCAAATTTCCATCTGTTAAAAAAAACCGTTTTACTTGAATTTTCCACAATCACCTAAAACTCAATGCTCTTTAAACTTACTTACCTTTCACTGTGTATCTCCTGACTCTCCTTATAAACAGGAGCGTAGAGGTGATTTCAATTTGGAATCATAATTAAAATATGCCGTATTTAGACAGACTTAAAACTCTCATTATTGCTTATTTAATACTGATGTTATATGTTCTCTTGGTGTGGATTAAGCCAGGGCACAAGTCCTATCCTTTGCACAAACACACATAGACATAATCACTTTCCACAGTTACCAGAGCTTAGACTGGCACATTGTCAGTATATCCTTGTTGACTTGATTTGACTCACTATGTAGGTCTCTGTAGACCACCATTCTTGCTTGCATCTGTTATTCCTTACTTTTACACCACGCTGAGGGTGTCATTTTTATCATTCCTTTGTCATGCTCAGAAACCTTCAATGGCTCCCTATTGCCAGGCTGTATATATTGACATTGAGGGGCTTCTACATTCTGGCTCTGACTTAAGTTAATTGATTCCAAGCTAATCTCCTGGGGTTTTTCCCCATAAAGGAGAATGTATCATTTAATCTGGACTAACCCTTGTCCTTGATCATTCCCTTCATATACTATTTCCCTCATCTTCTCTTGTCTTTTTGGCTTATCCAAATCCTTCACATTATTAATTAAATCTCGGAATAATGATGATGATAATAATAAGTATCTAGCAGTTGTATGACACTTTTAGGTTTGCGAAGTACTTTATATCTGTTATCTCTTTTGATCTTCACAGCAGCTCTAGGAGGTAGATGTTATTGGTTATTCAGTTATTTTTCAATTGTGTACCACTTAGTGTGATCCCATTTGGGATTTTCTTCACAGAGAGACTAGAGGGATTTGTTATTTTCTTCTCTAGCATTGGACAGCTAGATGACAAAGTAGATAGACCATCAGGATTGGAATCAAAAAGATTCACCTTCATGAATTCAGATCTGCCATCAGATGTTTGCTTGGATCCTGGGCAAGTCACTTACCCCTGTTTGCCTCAATTCCCTCATCTGAAAAATGAGTCAGAAAAGGAAGTGGCAAATAACCCTATTATCTTTGCCAAGAAAACCCTGAATGCGATCACAAAGACTAGGACACAACTGAAAACAACACAGCTTCCTTCCTTGTAAACTTCCTTATAACTTTCTTGTAAAATCCCAAAAGGGCAGTAAGTACTAATTATTGAAAAATAAGATCACTATTACATCTTGGTCACTAGGAATCCAAGAATTGCTTTCTTATATCGTTAGCTCTCAGAAAAAAAGGAGATGAAACTAAACAGGCCCTTTTATTTGTCTGAAGTAAGGAACACATACAGAGTAAACAATGAAACTAAGTAAATGAGATTTTTAAAATGCTTTTGGAAGGTGTGCCACAAAGCACAGCTGGTAAGTGTGTGTATGCTTTAGGAATGGTATGGGAACAGCAATGTAATTGAAATTCTTCCTTGCCTCCTCCCTTGTCCCAAGAATCTCCTCCCCTCCTCCCAATTGATTTCTTTAGAATTTTAATTGACTTCAGGTTGATCTTAATTCCAGTTACTCCCTTCTTATTTTTATAACCCTTCCACTACCACTTTTCCCATTGCCAAGACTCCTAGAAAGAGCCCTTTTTCAAAGAGTGTATTTAAAGAGGAACTCTAACTTCACATCCTTCATACTGAATTTCCCTTCTAATCTTTATTCTTTCCTTTAGGGCAGGGATTCTCAGCCTTTTTAATATTTAATATATGGATATGTTAAAAGTCTGGTAAATCCTATGAACCTCTTCTTACAATAAAGTTTTTAAATGCATAAAATGAAATATATAGTACTATTAAAATTAACAACCACTAATATCAAAATATTTTTTAAAAACAAGTTTCTGGACCCCAGATAAGAATTCTTACTTTAGGGGAATATTTCTCCTTTGTTTCATGCTGTTTCTTTCTTTCTTTTTCAACTCTCACCTGCTCAGGCTGATTGGGCTTATTTATTACTAAGAAACTGTCACAGGCCTGTCACAGCTCTTTTTTTTCCCCCTATGCTGACCATATCTTTTATAACTAGTCATGGCACTCAGATAGTTAATATAGTCATATTGCTATTTGCTGTTAATTAAAAGTTGCTATTTGTGGCTGTTTGGTTGTTTTAGTCATATCTGACTGACTCTTTGTGATCTCAAACGGGGGTTTCTTGGCAAAGGTACTGGAACACTATGCCATTTCCTTCTCTAGCTCATTTTACAGGTGAGGAAACTGAGGCAAACAGGATTAAGTTACTTAAAACAAAAAGTCACACAGCTAAAGAAGTATTCAGGCTGAATTTGAATGAAGTTCTTCCTAATTCCAGACGTGGTGGTCCACCATTGTACCACCTAGCTTCCCTGAATTAAAAGTACTTTTCATTTAAAATGTTAGAAAAAAAACTTCTTTCTTGATTTTTTTCTTTTTAATTGATGTCAGAAATGAGTAAAGGATTTATTAAGTGCTTACTATGTACAAAGTACCATGCTAAGTTTTGGTGGTACAAATAGAAAAGTAAGGCAATTCTTGCTTTTAAAAAGTTCATCCTAATGAAGGAAATGACACAGGGAAGTTTCAGCTAGCTTAAAAAGCTCTATAGTCCTTATGAACCAATTTTGAAGCAGCAAAACTCATGTTAATTCCTTTTCTTTGTAAAGAAGGCTCTTCAGTATCCATAACTATAATGCTAAGTAGCATTTATTTATATAGTCCTTTTAGGTTTGGAAAGTGCTTTACAAATATCATCTCATGTGATTTTTTACAACAAGAGTGATATAACATTATTATTTTCATTTCACAGCAAAGCTTACAGAGACAAACTAAGTAACTTTTCCAGAGTCACAAAACTAGTGTCAGATTTTGGTCCAGACAGCAGGTAAAGGACTCCATCCACTGGACTTAGCTACAAATCTTTCATTTCTGGTAAAATGGTCACAAGAAATTATACAAGACTGAAATGATCCAACAACAAATGAAAAATTCTTTAAGATGATCTAACAATAAATCCAATGTCTCATTGCATCCTGAGTCATTACCAGTCTTCTTGACATTTGTCTTGCCATTGGACTATGTTGACTTTGGAGGAGAGAATGAGACTGTGACTTTGTGCAGCTCTGCTTCACTTAAATTTAATTTATCCACAAGCCAAGACATCACCCTCATGAGATCATTGGATCTCTTTGAGAATGAAAGATGAAGAACAACAATAAATTCTATGGTCCTGTATGTCACAAAATAAAAAATGAAATTTCTATATAACACTATGTACTCTTACAGTATGATTATTTACATTGGGTTTCAATTCCTTGAAGTTGTAATAATCATTAAATATTTAGCTCTACCTACTCTTGAAACAACTTTTAAAACCCCCCAAATAATTTCTTTGTTAAATTACTATGCCATTTTTAGACATCTCTATCCAGTAGCATCAGATGAGTTGAATATATAATCCCTAGTTGGGAAAAATAATAGCACAAGAAACTAAATTTGAAATGTCCTGTCATTGCTTATTAATAGATATTTGCTTCAAATTCTGCTGGGATATGTACTTTATGAACTAATATCTAATATACTTCGGTTGATTTTTTTTTTCTCCTCAATGCAATGGTCTCCAATGCCTGATATTTTTATTAGGGATTGTTACCATTGTGAGATCAGAAGTGACCAGAATTTAGCTGTAGAATGAATAGTAGGGTCACTTCATCTTATACAGAATGTCAGCAAAGAATCTTAAATTCTCTATATCTGAGAAAAACTTTTCTTTGAGGATGCATTTGTTGCACAATTCATGCTTTTCTTATATTCAGTTATTCTTTTAAGTTTATTTCTGTAAGGGAAATGATACTTGTGCTACCAAACCATGCTAATTTCCAAAACAACTTATTAAAAGCAAAAAAAAAATGATATTATATATAAGCTATTGGTATAACTAAACTAAATTTATAGCTAATCACCTATTTATGGATTGTCCTTGCCCATTTTTTTCAAGTAGGACTCAAAGTATGGGCTTCCTATCTTTTTTATCTTTCAGTAAAATTCAGGTCTATGGAACAGAGTGTATGAGGGCTAAAAGGGAACTTAGAAATCATTTTTTAAATATTATGGATCATTTTATTGAAGTTTAAAAAATAGAGTAGTAAGCTCAGGGTAACAGAGTTAGTCAGTTGGTAGCTACTCACTGACTAGAATCCAAGTTTCTTCTCTCTCAATCCTATCCATTGGCTACTTTATACCACATTGCTTTCTTCCTATAAAGCGTTTTCTTGTTTTTTTTTCCAATTGTTTTCTTCTTTTCACATAAAATCTGCCTTTACTAAAGGGTCAAATTTGTCTTTATGAATGAAAGAGTTGGGTATTAGATTTAAATAGATTTTAAATTTCATTAATTTAGGAGGTCCTTCCAGGAATGCAGATTGCAACTTATACATGCTGCTAATCCTATGTGACTCTTGTCTATGTCTTCCCAAAAGTTTGACATGGGGAATTCCCCCAAGGTGACTAAGGAAGCTAATCTCTGTTTTAGAGTTTAATATTTTCCTGAAACATTAAGAAGAGTGATATGAACCAACACCTGCTTTTCACTTTCTTTGTAGAAAGCCAGCTGATCTGCATAACCTGGCCCCTGGGACCCATCCACCATTTCTGACATTCAACGGGGATGTTAAAACTGATGTCAACAAGATAGAAGAGTTCTTGGAGGAAACCTTGACCCCGCAAAAGTAAGGGAGTATGAATTTTCTGGCTCTTATGAAATATTGGGTTGAAGAAAGACTATATATAGACTATACTGGGGTCAGAAAAATATTATTATGTATCTGCTTTGTAAAAGGGTGTTCATCAAGTTAAATTTTATAGAGAGGTCTATCAGTTGCCAAAAAGACTCAGACACAAAGAAGGGTTATGGCATAAATACCCCTTCTTGACAAGGTGAGTCTTCCACTTAGGGAAAGTAAGGGATTGACCTACTTCATTCACTCTTGATACCGAGATTCCATTAATGGGAAACAAATTCTTTCATACCACACCTAGAGATTAAAAAGTTTAATATACAAATACCCATAGTGTGTCATCATGGCTATGTTCCCTCCACAGCTCTAAATAGCATCAGTTGAGTCTCTGTGATTCTGATACTTGAGGATATTCTATTTCTGAGTTCTTGTCTTCATTTTTTATTCTTCACTTCAAGATTTACTCTTTTGGGGCTTTGGGCAAGCACATTTGGTTAAGGGAACAAGAGGACTAGCTTTGCCTTTGGTTAGCTTCACAGATGACCATAATAAAGAAATATATGGCCTGTCCAGGGTGTGCTGGTAAATATTTAACAATTTAGCTCTATTTCCCCTTAAAATATACACATAAAATGCTTTTAGGTTTAATTAGTATTTTTAAAATTTCACCATCACTTTCTCATGTCTAGATGATCAATAAAGCAATAAATCAAGCCTCAGGTCTGGATTCAGAAAGATCTGAGTTTGGTATCACTTATTCTGTTTGCCTTGATTTCCTTCTCTGTAAAATGAGGATAATAAAAATAATTAGTTCCTAGGATTCTTAATAATAATTGTAATGCAATTAGCATAGTGCCTGGTACATAGTAAGGGCTATATAAAATTGTGAGCTATTATTATTATTATTATTATTATTATTATTAATTTCCTAGTAGTAAATGCTCACACTGAAAATTTAGTAATCAGTTCTTTTGAACTAGTAGGTTCAACTGGCTTACCTTTTATCAGACACACAGGATGCCCTATGCAGTGAAGAACACACATTATTAAAACTCATAGCTGACTTGACGCATATTTAAGTCATAATTATTAAGGAATTAAGGATACATGAGTTTTAGAGTGGAGAGGAGAGACAAAAACAGGTGTCAGGGATCCAGGGGTGCAATATATGGTGGTACAGTGAGAAGCCATGGTATAATGGAAAAATTTATTCTGGATTTGGAGTTAGAGGCACTGGATTTAAATCCCAGCTGTCACTTTTATGTGTGTGACCTACAGCAAGTCATTAATCTCTCCAGACTTCAGTCCCCTCATCTATAAATGAGAAGATTGAACAAGATGGATTGTGAGGTTCTTTTTGGTTCGTATCTGTGACCCTATTCTCTCATGAGGTACTTTTTAAGCTCAGATTTTTCATCCTAAGCCCTAAATCATACTTGCATGCTCGTCCCTCCAACAATGTGGCCACCATTTTTGCATAAGAACCACCAAAGGATATCTATGTCCTAGCAAGAAAACTGTCCCTCTCAATATAATATGGAAGGATTTGTAATGCCTGCCCATTCCCTTATGGGTAGAGATTGGTAGCAAGCTCTATAATGTAGATTCTATTGCACATATAGTCCCTCAACTCAATGATGTAATCCATTGTATTGTCCATGACTCTGTCTTCCATTGGTTGTCAAGCCCCCAGAGATAAAATTCTTGATGCACCCCACCATCTTAAATAGTTGTACCATATATCAGAGGATCATAGATCTAGAGCTGAAAAAGACTTCTAAGGCATCTAGGGCGAGCTTCTTCAGTTTAGAGATGCGAATTCTGAATTCCAATTGGTTAAGTGACTTTCTGCAGGTCAATAATGAATAATAAGTGATAAAGCTGCAATTTGAGTGCAAATTCTCTAACTCCAAATTTCATTTTCTTTCCACTAGACCATTTGCTTTCTCCATTTTTGGGATATTCCGAACTGGTCTTTATTATAGGTTACAAATTTTTCCCTATGTCTACTTTATACTAAATACAAGTGTGTCCTAAGATCATGTCATTAGTAAGAGAACAAGAAAAGGATAAAATGAAAAAAGCAATTGATAACAATAAAAAGACAAATTAAGAATTTGAACGAAAAAAATTTCAAAAAAATTCATCATAACTATTTTGTTCAGAATTTTCATTTTTTTTAATCTTAGATATTTTTTTTCATGAGAAATCTAATTTTTAGGGGTGTGTCCTATATTGAAAGGAAATTCTAGATCAGCAACCAATCCAATGTTCCTTCTGCTGGTATTTAAGGGAATTATTTGAAATGTTAATAGAAGACATAAAAATCACTCCCAACATGTGAAACTAGGAACATCTTTAAATCACAGCTGTCTGGGATTTTCCTTTCCTGCTAATTCTTTATATGAATACCTCTGGTCAGGGGCTCTGATCAGTGGCTCAGGAGAGAAGTTTCTTTTTCTTATACTTTGGAGAGAAGAGTTCAGTTGTGAGAGTCTGCTGACCTACATATATTTTCAGAGTTGAGTGGTCACTGGGGGTAGTCTCCAATTCATTGAAATGTATGCTTTCTCCATGCATAACATACAATTCTGTAATGCTTTCCCTCCTCATCTATAGCTCTGTTAATACTTAGTTCCTTTCAAGACTCATTTCAACTGTCTATAGGAATTCTTTTCTTACTCTCATGAGTGTTAGTCTTCTCCAGACTTCTACATTTTCCCCACAATTATTTTGTAATATTTTTTCAGTTTTTTTTACCTGTGTACAACTTATATTAGTGAAAGACCACCAATCAGGTTAACAGTTAGTGATGCTAATCGCCAAGGAATTAACTTTAAAATATCAGTTTATATCAATTAAAAAGTATTTATTGATCATTGTGCTAGGTGCTTTGGAGAATACATAGACGTATTAAAACATTATCCCTGTCTATAGTCTAGTTGATTAAATAGAAAATAAGTAAGATACATTTGAAAAGATACTAAGAGGCATATGTGCAAATAACAATGGTTGGAGAAATATGGATAATTTTGATTACATATAATTAAAAAGTTTTCTGCACAACAAAACCGATTAAGCCAAAATTAAAAGGGAAACATGATACTGAGAAATAATTTTTATGGCAAATTTTTCTTTTAAAAGTTTTATTTTTCAAATATATAGGAAAATGAGTCAGATTTATAAAAAATAAGAAGCATTCCCCAAGTGAGAAATGGTTAAAGGATATGACTAGTTTGCAGAAGAAGAAATCAAAGCTATCAATAATCTCTCTCTCTCTCTGTCTCTGTCTCTGTCTCTCTCTGTCTCTCTCTCTCTCTGTCTCTGTCTCTCTCTCTCTCTGTCTCTGTCTCTCTCTCTCTGTCTGTCTCTGTCTCTGTCTCTCTCTCTCTCTGTCTCTCTCTCTCTCTCTCTCACACACACACACACAAATGGTTTAAATTACTATTGATTGATGAAACGCAAATTAAAATTAAAATTAAAAATCTGATGTGCTACTTCATACCTATTAAACTGTCTAACATGAAAGAAAAGGAAAATGACAAATGCTGGAGGGGGTGTGGAAAATGGGGACATTAATACATTGTTTGTGGAGTTAGGAACTAGGCCAATCATTCTGGAGAATATTTTGGAATTATGCCCCAAATGGTTATAAAACTGTGGAAACCCTTTAGCCCAGAAAATACAACTAGTAGGTATGCATCCCAAAGAGATCAAAGTAAAATGGAAAGGATTTATATATACAAAAATATTTATAGCAGCTTTCTTGTGGTAACAAAGAATTGGGAAATGAAGGGATGCCAATCAACTGGGGAATGGCTGAACAAGTTGTAGTATATGGATGTGATGTACTACTATTGTGTTTTAAGAAATGACAAGGGGATGGTTTCAGAAAAACCTGGGAAAACATATGAATCAGTGCAGAATAATGTAAGCAGAACTAAGAAGTTATTGTACATAGTTACAGCAATATTGTACAACACTGACCAACTGTGAAACTTATGTAATCTGATCAATACAATGATCCAATTCCAAAGAATTCACAATAAAAAATTCTATCTCCAGAGAGAGAAGAAATGAACTCTAATACAAATCGAAGTCTGAGTTTTTCCCATTTTACTCTATTTTTATTGCTTTAAAAAAAACATGGCTAATATGGAAATGTTTTGCATGATTTCATCTGTAGAACTGATTTCATATTGCTTGCAATCTCAATGGGGAAAAGGGAAAAGGAGGAAAAATAATTTGGAATTCAATTTTTTAAAAAAAGGATGTTAAAAATAAAAAATGCATTAAAACAAAGTTTGCAAAGTGAGAAAATACTAATAATAGTTAACATTTATATAGTGCTTATCATGTGCTTTACAATTATTATCTCATATAATCCTCAAGACAATTGAGAGGTAGGAGCTTTTATGATCCCCATTTTATATTGAAGAAAATGAGGCAAACACTTGCACAGGGTTATACAGCTAGTAAGTATCTGAAGCAGGATTCAGATTCAGGTATCCTGACTAAAGTCAGATATATATAAAATATACAAATATAGAGCTCTATTTTTTTTTATAACATAATGAAGACAGACTGAGAAGTGAGCAGCAACACACATAGAATCTAGAGTAACTAACACTCAACTGTCCAGCCACCCAGAACTAAAAACAGTTTTTTCTGAATCCAGCTGGTCACTTTGCTCAAAGTACCGAGGATCAATTGGAATGGGGCAAGAATTGTTGATTAAAAGTCTTCTGTTAAAAGTCTTGGCAGTTGTCTGTAATAGTCTAGGTAGTTTATAATAGTCTAAGTTGTTTGAGGATCTGCACTAGAGCCACAATTTTGTAAATGGAGACAGATGTATAAGGGAGACCATATGTAAAAATGATAATACCTGATGATAGGTGGATTATGTGGGGTGAGTGAAAGTGAAGAGTCAAGGATGAGTCTGAATTTGTGGGTCTTTGTGAGTGTGAGTGGTACCTTTGAAGGTAGTAAGGAAGAAAGTAGAATTTGAAGGGTAAAAGAAGAAGATATAACGACTTCTTTCTCAACGTGTTGAGTTTTAAATTAGTACTCCAATTCATGATGGCTTCATGAGATGCAGAGAGTAATAAGAATCGGAGGTCTAGAGAGAGGTTAGGGCTTGAAGAGTAGTTCTGAAAATTATCTTGCATATTGGATGATAGATAAATGCATGGAGGCTATTGAGATTACCAAATGAGACAGTGTAGAAGGAGAAGAGAAGGTGCAGGGATGATCCTTGGGAGAGATACAACAAAGGATATGACCACAGAAGAGGTGCCATGAAAACTTAGACAAGAGACAGTGTCCAGGAGAAGACAATAATAGTGTCAAAGACTGCAGAGAAGTTAAGATTAAGGATTGAGAAGACCAGTGGGTTTTGCAATTAACATATCACTGGTAATTTAGGAGGTAGTGATTTTAATTGAATAATGAGGTTAAAAAGCTAGCCTGAAGAGCGTTTAGAAGAATAAGAGGGAAAATAAGTTAGAGGCATTGAGTGAAATTTGCCAAATTTACTAAACGAGTTTATTTACTAAAAAAAGAAGGAAAGATGAAGGACAATTGCTAGAGTAGAGGGCAGCTAAAATCTGGGATGTGGAGTCAAAAAAGACTTTCTGAGTTCAAATCTAGTCTCAGACATTGCCCCAGCTGTATAACTCGAAGCAAGTCATCTGCCTCTGTTTGCCTCAGTTTCCTCATCTATTAAATGATCTGGAGAAGGAAATGGCAAACTACTCCAATATCTTTGCCAAAAAAATCCCAAGTAGAGCCACAAAGAGTTAAGGAAGGCTGGAGGAGGACAGATTATCATCCCAAAAACTAGCCTCAGTTTCCTCCTCTCCAAAATGAATTTGTTGGTCTAGATGGTCTCTAAAGTCTCATCCAACTCCGACATTCCATGTCCCTTGCTCCAATATTCTATATTTTAAATTCTTTTCCAGCTCTGAAATTCTCTGCAATGTTATACCATTTCATTTTCTAAGACCCTTCTGGCTTTGATACATATCCTAAGTTTCTAAGAAACAACTCTAATGGGCTACTTTGTGATTTTCTTTTCCTTTGGAAAATAAAAATTCTACTTTTATCAGCTCCTACATGGGCTACAAACCATGAGTCCAGATACCAGTTTTACCACTAAGTTCTGCTTTTTCACCCTGGACAAATCTCTTTGTCTATCAGCTGTGGCTAGCCATTCCATCTCATCTATTACAGGTCCAGTTTGTAAAAAGAAAAAAAAAGTTTTAAAGTAATCTATTGGTCTAAAATACTGAATAATACTGATGTTGCTCATTATGTTCTCCTTTTTTCATCAGAAACAACCATTTATGGCCCCCATCTTCTTCTATTCCAGGTACCCCAAACTGGCTGCTAAACACAGGGAATCCAACACAGCTGGGATTGATATCTTCTCCAAGTTCTCTGCATACATTAAGAACACAAAGCAACAAGATAATGCCTGTGAGTAATATCCAGACTCAGGACCCTGCTGTCTTGTATTCATCACACAATCTTTATTTTTTCTCATCACCATTTGTGAAATCTACAGTCAAATGTCATCTGGTATTGATGTTCCTCTTTGCTTTTGCACACTTCCACCATTGCCACAGATAAGGGAAATTGTCAGTGAGACCCTGTTGTAGATACTCTAACGTTATTTTTAAAATTGCTGAGCTTGAGAGCTTTAATTTCCTCACCTGTAAAATGAAAGAGGGATGTAGTTTGGTTCTCAAGTGTCCATTGTTGCACAGTTAAATTTGAATAGTGCTGGGGGCAGCTAGAGCACCAGCCTTGAATTCAGGAGGACCCGAGTTCAAATCTGGTCTCAGACACTTAACACTTCCTAGCTGTGCGACCCTGGGCAAGTCACTTAACCCCAGCCTCAGGGGGGGAAAAAAATTGAACAGTGCTAAGGATTCTCATATTCTGGAGTAGTTAAATTTGTAAGCTTGATTATGTGTTAGATAATGTAGTTTGAAGAAGTCCATTTTGCTTTCATTATGGTCTCTTTTAGAATAGTTTAGATCTAGAAGTATCCTTAAAAGTTCTCTATCACAGCAATTCTCAAACGTTTTTGGTCTCAGGAATGCTTTATTTCTTTTAAAAAAACTATTGAGCACTTCAAAGAATTTTTGTTTGTTTATTTATCAATATTTATCATGTTAGAAATTAAAACTGATGAATTTTAAAATCTTTATAAAATTAATTAATTAAATGAATTGACATTATATGTTAAAACAAATAATATATTCTTATGAAAAATAACTGTATTTTCCAAGACAAAAAATGATAAAAAGTATCACTTTTATGTTTTTTGCAAATGTAAAATTTAAAATTGTTTTTATGCCATCAGTACAAAAGTAAACCCAATTGTTATGGGATCAAGCATGAGTCACAAATTATTCTACACTGAGTATTTTAGCATCACTTAGGTTTGTAGCCAAACATTAACATCAAAGGTGTGTGATGATTAGGGGCAGCTAGATAATGCAGTGGATAGAGCATCAATCCTGAAGTCAGGAGGACCAGAGTTAAATCTGGCCTCAGACACTTATCACTTACTAGCTATGTGACTTTAGCAAGTCATTTACATATATATACATATATACATATATAGATATATGTATATATGTATATATCTATATGATGATTAATAGCAGAAATATAGTTGTATAGATGAGATAACTCAATCTTCATGCTTGTAGCCAAATCTGTAATCCACGTGTCATGTAACATCTTCAAAACTCTACTGCATACTCAGAAGAGAATGAGAGTAAAAAAAAAGATACATAATAAGTTACTATTACCATGAAATTAGTTTTGATCTTACTGATTCTTTGAAACATGTCTAAGAGAATCCAAGAGGGACCCTTGGACCATGCTGATTTTTTTTTTTTAAGGCAATTGGGTTTAAGTGGTTTCTCAGGGTCACATAATTAGTATCTGAGGCCGGATTTGAACTCAGATTTTTCAGATTCTAGGGATTCTATTTTCTGTCCCCCCACACTTTTAAGAACTGCTTATATAGTCCAGCTCAGTTTTTCATTTACTTTTTTTCATTTTATAGGTGAGGGGACTTGATTATAGGGATATACTGGTAATTCATAACTGACTTCAGAATAAAACAAAAAATATAAGCACTGACAATTTTAAGTTTAATCTGCATTATTACATTCTCTTCCTCACTTTCTTAAATTTAGACAATCAACAGTAGTCAAGCCCTGATTTTGTAGCCTTTGCTGATTTCTGAGGTGTAAATGTTCACACTGAAAATTTAACAGACAAATTTTTGAGAGTCTATGCAAGCTGGCTCCAGCACATCCTTGGATTTGAAGCCCAGAATGGTTATGGCCGACTGAAGATGGCACAAAGTAGACCTGGGATTTGAGCCCACGTCTTCTAACTCCAAATTCATTATACCATATACCATGGGGTTAGAGTTTCTTGGAAGGATTGAGAAACCATCATGACACGAGAGGTGAGGGCAGAAAAAAATGCAAATTCTAGGACTCTTGGTCTCTACTCTCAGCTCCATGGCTTAAGCTGAAAGGTGTCCCCAGTGGAATCAGAAAAATTCATTTTCAAGAGTTCAAATCTGGTCTCAGATACTTACTAGCTATGTGACCCTAGGCAAGTTACTTGCTTCAGTTTCCTCATCTATAAAATGAGCTACAGAATTAAATAGCAAATTATTCCTGTATCTTTGGTCAAGGAAACCTTCAAATGGGTCATGAAGAATCAGACATGACTAAAATGATTTAATAACAATAAGAGAAATATTTTTGTTTTGTTTATTTTTATTTTTGGGGTTTTTTTGTTTGTTTTTGTTTGTTTTGTTGTTTGAATTTAATGTCTGACTGGACTATTTTGAAAGATATTTATCAGGAATACGACCTGCTGACCCATTATCTTTCTGGCTCTATCCAATTTTTTTCCTTTCTCTGAACTTTAATTTCCTCACCTGTAAAATGAGCCTGTTCTTTGAGGTCCTCTCCATCTATAAGAAGTGTCCATGGATCATTTTTATTTCCATACCTGTTTAGAGTTTCCTTCTCTCATTTCTTTCCACAATGGATTTATTCCGTTATCTCATCCTGTTCCTAGGGAAACACTCACAATGGAAGAGCATTTTGGCACAATCTATCAATTAGCAAATATTTACTAACCACTGTGCTCAAAGCATTTTGTCATATTCAAGGAAGTGTACAGGACACTGTCCCCTCAAGAAGCTCACAATGTAATTAGAGAGAGGTGACCTATATTCACAAGAAGATAATTCTTAATACAAGACGGTCTGTGATAACTGTCAATAAACATTGAGTGCTATAGGGATGCTTGGAGTTCTTACAATAGGCAAGTTCACTGTTCGTGATAGTTTAACATACATGTAGCAATTTACAGTTGGGGTAGTTTGTCCAGAGGGGTGTCAAACTTGAAGTCTGCAGGAAACAGATCTGGAGCTCGAGGACAGATGAATCTATAAGACTGCCGGATTGTCACATCAGCAACACCAGCAATATCTCCAATTTCTTTTCTGAGTTCTTTTCTCTGCAGATGCTTGGGAAGCCATGTAAATCACTGCAGCAGCCACAGAAATGGGGCTTCTGCCGGGCACCAGGTCCAGCTCCACAGCCTTTTTGGGCAACGTGCGTGGCTGCCATCTGTACTTGTTTAGGAAGACCAAGATTTGAACAAAACCTTGACATGAAATCCCGTTGTGATCAAATCCACATTGGTTTCTAAAGCCTTCAAAATTAGCTTAAAACACCGGCTTATTTCTTTCTTGGAAATCCGTGATGGGGCACATATTTCTTTAAATGTTCTAGGAATACCCTTTTGTCTACAGGCAATATAGAGATAAGCAGAAGCTATGGCATCATTAGCTCTCCCCTTCAGTCTCTTCTGTTCTGTTTAGGTGCGAACTCCTTTAAAAGTGTGAACTAAGTAAATAAGTACCTTGTTTTCAAGTTCTGGCCCATAACATCTCCTTGTAGGATCAGATCAATCATACTGAATTAGATAATTATTGTCTCTATTGGTTCCAGTGACTTGGCATCTTGTAAGAATCCTAACATTTCTCCAATAGCTATAGTCTCTTTAAATTAGAGCTGGGTCATAAGATTGTAAGATTTAGTATCTGGTCTTAAACATCTTGGTTCCCAGTGAAACTGGAGCTACTCTCAGAAAACTGCTGGACAATCCTTATTATCTGTGCTAATATTAGAATGTCTAGTACTTCTCAGGGTTGCAGCAGCATAGGCAAAATATGATGCTGACACCTGGGGTTTGCTATGTCCTCATGCTTCCTGGTTGGGTGGGGAATTTTCATCCAAAAATATGTGTCCCCTCCCTCACCTAAGCTGCACTCCCACATACTTCTGTGCCTGAAGTCAAGGTAGGTATGGAGATACATTTCCCTGATGTTTGCCATGACTTTCCATCTCTCCCCATGTCTTCTTTACTTTCATCTTTAAAATAAAAATATTAAATATAATTTTTATATGATGTTACTGTATTGACCTGTTTTACTGATTTGTAGATACTTTGAAAAGTTTTATTGTTGATTAAATAGTTATAATTAGGGGCAGCTAGGTGGCGCAGTGGTTAGAGACCAGCCCTGAAGTCAGGAGGACCTGAGTTCAAATCTGGTCTCAGACACTTAACACTTCCTGGCTGTGTGACCCTGAGCAAGTCACTTAACCCCAGCCTCAAAAAAAAAAAAAAAAAAAAAAAGAAAAAAGAAAAAGAAAGAAAAAGAAAAGAAAAAGAAAAAAATAGTTATGATTATTTCTATAAAAAGGGAGATGTCAGGAGTAGGCCTCCCTAATATTTTATCATTTTTATGGAAAAGTCAAATTTGGTTTTTTATAGCAAGCACCATTTCCAGGAGCAAAATCCTCTGTAAGTGTAAGAAATGCTTGTAAATCTTTTTTTTTTTTTTTCCCCCATCCTGATCTTGAAATTCATAAACTCCTCAGTTCTCAGAATTTTAGTGACCATAAGTATGTCCTTTGGATATATTACAATTAAATTATATTAAGGGTTTTGCTAAAGGATCTCTAACTAGGAAATTATTCCTTCTTTGGCAATGAATCCCTTCCAACACATTTCTTTTAAAGAGATTTTCCCATGTTCCCATCACTTTTAGAAATAGTAGAAATATAGATTTAAAGAAGCCCTGAGAGGCAATCTAGTCCAATCCCCTCATTTTGTAGATAAAGAAACAGAGAATCCAGGTCACACAGGTAGCAAGTGACAAAATCAAGATTCGAACCCAGGATGTCTGATTCCAAATACAAGGCTCTTTTGAATGTACTAATCTACTTTTAAGTTGTCTTTTTTTTCCTTTTGCTTCACCTTCTCTAGCCCTTACTAAAGATAAGCCACACAAACCAATACTTCCTTCTTTCCCCTCCCCACTTATTGTTCTAACCCTTATTTTCCCTTCACTTCTTGGAGCCTGCTCTAATTTCTCATTCTCCTCCATGTTTCATTTTAGTTCATATTCTCCTTTGCAATGGAATAATGACATTTACCTTTTTCCCTTGCCTCTCCTAGTTTAGGCTTAGCACATTCCAACTCCTACAATTCTTGCGGAAGTTTTCTCTTTGGGTGTATGTGTGTTTTAATTTCTTCTTTTTCTTCCAAGTTCTATGTGATTTTTGCCCATACCAAGTTCTTACTACCCTTCTTTTCTGTATTTTAGCCTGACTTTGCTTTCTTCCTCCTCTTCCTCATTCTTCGAGTAGCTATGTTGGCTTTTTCCTCTGTGAAACATGTACAAAGGAATGTGTGTGTACATGTATATATACATATACGTGTATGTATATACATATATTTGTATATCTATATGTGTATATCTATCTATGTATGCAAAGGAAGCCAATTTGCTTAACAGTATCTCAGTGATACAAATATTTGTCCCCATTGGCCAGAAGAAGAAGCCAAAGCTCAAGACTTGGGCAGGAATTTTTTTTCCTTTCTCTTCTCCCCAACACCCCATCCCCCAAACTACCTATGTTGGTGCCCAGGGTTTTAGGGAAAGGCATATTGATGGTAAGAAATCTTCCTCCTGTCATCATGCCTCTATATGTTCTGTGTGTAAGATATAAGGAAAAATTTGTCTATCTCCATTAGAACTCTGGGGCGACTTAATATAAAAGAATGGAGCCTTGAAGGTGCTTGTTCAGTAATTTTCAGTCATGTCCAACTCTGATCCCTTTTTGTGGGTTTTTCTTGGCAAAGATACTGGACGGATTTGCCATCTCCTTCACTAGCTCATTTTACAGATAAGAAAACTGAGGCAAAAAAGATGAAGTGATTTGCCCAGGGCCACATACCTAGGAAATGGCTGAAGGCAGATTTCAACTCGGGAAGGAGTCGTCTTGATAGTATCAACTGTGCCACCTTACTGTCTGAGCCTTGCCTAGTTTCCCCTACTCTCCAGTCTCTTCTTGCTCCCCTCTTTGTCTTTTATTATACATCTCGTATAAATTTAGAGGCTGCTAGATGGCACAGTGGATAGAGAACTGGCCCTACAGTCAGGAAGACCAGAGTTCATATCCAGCCTCAGACACTTAATCATTATTAGCTGTGTGACCCTGGACAAATCATTTAACCCCAATTGCCTCAGGGGAAAAAGGAATTTAAAAGATGAAAGAGAGGATATAGGATATATGTGTTTATTTATGAAGTTATAATGCTATTAAAAGAGCAATGATTTTTTTTTTTTTGCATAGAGTGAGAGGTGGACAACAATATTTCCAGTGTCTGCTCTCCATCTCTGTCCTTGCCACCAAAGCTAATTGCCCCTGTGTAGAAAAGCATCCTTTATCCTTTCCCTTCTTCCTCTCCCACCCATTGGCTTGATTCTCCCTTGGTGCCAGGAAATGCTCTCTCTTAGATAAATAGGAATAACTACTGGGATTACAACATCAGGATTCCCCCCACTCCCTTTACTTAGTGACCCCCTAGATTTGGGGTCAGCAAAACTAGGTTTGCATCCTGACTGTGCTGCTTGCTTCTATGCTCCCTTAGACAATTCCTCTTAATTCAACAAACACCTATCAGGTGGCTCATATGCTTTATGATAAGTATTGGGGATACAATGACAAAAAAATAAAGGAAGGAAAGAAAGAAAACCCTGTCCTCAAGGATCTAGGAGAGCAGAATTTCTTCCTCTTTCTGGATCTTACTTTCCTATTCTGTAAAATAAAGGGGCTAGTCTAGGTGAGCAGAGTAGCATGAACACGGGATTCAAACCTCTCCTCTGATCTTTCCCACCTGAGTGACCTTGGACAAGTAACTTAACCCTTCTAGTCCTCAGTTTTCATTCTGTAAAATGAAGGTCTTGGAAGCATGTATGCATTTGAGATTGAATCCTGCTGTAGATACTGGCTGGGAGACCTGGGTACATTACTTAACCTGTGCCTCAGGATGAGAAGCACAGGCTTCTAGGATCATTAAAGTCTAAAGATATGATCCGATGACCTCTGAGATTCCAAGAATGCTTTTGGTTCCAAATCCCATCAATTATGAATTCTGGACCTCTTCATGTCTTGCAGTTGGACCAGATCTTTTGCTTTCCCATCTCTCTTTATAGGGTTGTGTGTGCTGCCCTCTCCTGGCAGCTGTGGGGATCGATGCTAGAGAACGCAAAGCTTAGCTTGTCAGTCATAGCCCCTCAAGGACTTTCTTACACACAGTCCAGCCTGGTTCTTTGTTAGTGTCATCATACCCAAAGAAGGAGATTCTGAGCACAGATCCAGCTTGACTTTTCCTTCTGAGGTGCTGGAAAGTACTTGGATATCCTCTAACTTCCAGTTGCTTTCTTCTTGTTCTCCACCCCCTTTCCTTTCCTTTTTTTTTTTTTTTTTTTTTTTTTTAAATTAATTTCTTTGGCTTAAAATAAAAAAGGATTTGAAAGGATTAAAGCGAGGATATATGTATTTATTTGTGGAAGTGTAGGATTCCTGGTTCTATCAAAGGATCAGTGTTTTTCTTTCTTTTCTTTTCTTTTCTTTTTTTTCTTTAAAGCATCATAAAAGTAAGAAGGATAGAGAATCTGTTCCAGATCTCCAGGAAGTGCCAAATGATGTAAAAAAGAAAATGCATGTATTTATTATTCTAAGTTCTCAATTCCTTCTGCTTATCCCTTCCTTCTTTCCACAGTCTCTCTTTCTTACTCCCCCTCCCCTTCCATAGGGATTAAGAAGGAAAAAAAAAAAAAAAACAACAAAAAACATCAGAACAGAGTGGGGATGAGAAGAGAAGTAGATTGAGAAGAGACTAATTTAGGTTCTAGACCTGTCTCTTTCACTAACTTGTATCACTTTGGGTGAATGGTTTGTAGTCTTTCTATACTTTTGTTTCCCCTACTTGTAAAATCGTTTGGACTGTTGTTGTTCAGTTGTTTCAGTCATGGGAATTTTCTTGAAAAACTTGCTGGAATGGTTTACCATTTCCTTCTCAAGCTCATTTTACAGATAAGGAAACTGAGGCAAACACAGTTACATAGGCCCACAAGTCAGATTTGAACTCCAGACTCAGAACTCTATCCCTTGTACTTGTAGCTGCCCCTCAGACTGAATGGATAAAAGTTCCTTTTAGTGGTCACATCCTGGGTTGTGTGAAATCTGAGAAGCCATCTCTGGAGTTCAAGACTTATTTTAGGAGCTAGTGTGGTATTAAGTACAAGTATTAAGTACTATGAAGTATTAAGTGTGTTAGTAAGCCCATAAATGCCAGAAGTGGAGACCAAAGGCTTTTGGTTCAAATTCTGATTTTTGACTTCCCTTATTATAGCTGACTCCCCAGCTAAAATGGGGAGAGTGATGCTTCAGGCTGTCATCTCCTGAAGTTTCAGGAGGTTCCAGTGGGATACTGTAGGTAACAGATGTTTAGATATCAGCTACTATTATCCTCCTGCCCCTTTATATCTCATGGGTAACTGAAGATATGCACACACTGGGTGTGACCACTAGACAGGTACTTAACCCAATGCTTATTAGCCACTTAATAGGTATTTGTTGAATTAAAAAAAAAATTAGTTCTAGGTAACACAAGAGTGATCAGCATAGTCAGCATGCAAATCTAATTTTTCTGACACCAAAACTAGAGTGAATGAAGGGATTCGAGGGAATCCTGATATTGTAATCCTGGTAATTATTCCTATTTGTCAAAGAGAAAGCATTTCTTGGAACCAAGGGAGAGCCAGACCAATGGGGTGGTAGAGGAAGAAGGGAAAGAAGCTGCTTAATGAAGCAGGCATTGGACCTCAAATACTCTGATGCCAAATCTCTTCTCACCCCCAAACTGCTTCCATTCCTGAGGTTCTTGTGGGCATTTTTTAAAACAAACAACCTCCCACTTACTATCTGTGTGTCCATGGGCTAGTGGCAAACTCTGTGGGCCTTAATTTCCTCATCTGTAAAAATTCAATTAGAGACTGGCTTACTTTTAAGGCATCTTCTAGCTCTAAATCTATAATCCTGTGACCCTGAGTTAGTTTGCTTAGCTCTGGGCATAATTGCTTTGGGAGTTTTCTGGCTTTGAGATGAATAAGAGGATTTTTCACCAAATTGGGAAAGTGGGGCGACACTCACCAGTGATCCATTATCTCTTCCTTCATCAAGCAGCTCCTGTGGACGAAGGTATCTGGATCCCAATATGTGATTATTTGTTTCCCTTCCTTTGAGGGAATGGGATTGGGAGGAGAGGAGGAGAAGGTCCCCATTGCTGTTATCTTTGTGGTATACAACTGGGTGGTCCAACAAGTCCCACTAGAGCAGTGAGGATAAGGATGTGACTGTCTACTTACTTTCACTTCCTCATAAACCACATGGTGCTTTCTCCAAACCCAACCTGGTCACAAAGCCACCCTTCAGCCCAACTTCCCTGGCAACTCCAATGTGTAAATGTCCAGCCTTGGTTGTTGATATTGAGTTTTTGTTTTTGTTTTTCGTTGTTGTTTGTTTGTCAGTCAAGCTACATTTTTACTTTGCTTAAAATTCTTGCAAGGAAAAACAAACATAGGTCTGGTGCATCCAACCTTCCACCGAGGATGCTCCTCAGGGCTCAAGGGGGAGGGCTTGGGCATCTTGCAGAATTTCACGTTCCCTCCTGTCTGAGGGCCTACTGGCGCCACTTTAGTTCCTCTCAGAATTGTCCAGGGGCTGATCTCCAGAGGCTGAATTATTGGAGAGGAACACTCATAATTTATGGCTCAGAGATGTTCTTGAAATGAATCCTTGGGCGGGCATGGGGTTGGCGTGTGGTGGTGGCTGCTCAGAAAGGAAGGCAATGGTGGAGGAGGGGTAGGGAGAGAACTGGGTCCTATGTGGGTGGGCGCATTCATTAGTGGGATGAGAAGGCCTTTCACTGTGTGGGCTCCCCCCTCAGACCTGAGCGAAGAGACCACCAACACCATTCCATGTGGTGGAATTTCCAGCCGTCTGACCAGAATGATTCCTCTCAGCCTGGCCTGGAGTCAGATCAAGGGCCAGGAATAAAGGAACATTAAATGACTAATTTGTCCATAAGTTAAATGCTCTTTTACCTCTTGCTACTGCTCCTTCATACTATATGAGGAATCCTCTTTATGCAACCTATAACTCTGTATGTGTGGATCTCTTTGTGCATATGTGTATGTATGTGCACATATACACACATGATATATACATATGCATGTATATGGAGAGAAATACTCACATAGCCTATACACTGTGTGTGTGTTCTGATTTTTTTTTTATGTACCACCAGAGGCCATCACATACCTCCTTAAATAAATAGCCACATATGCCAATTATCCAGAAAAAAAAAAGTGCTTACATAAGAAAGTTATTAGTGATAGAATGAGAATCCAGGTCTCCCCACTTGGTTGCAAAGTATAGTGGTGTTAAAACTAAAAAAAATTGATTTTATATATATATATATATACATATATATATATATACATATATATATATATATACACACACATATATATGTATTTATGTATATATGTATATACATGTATATATATGTGTGTGTGCATTTCATTCTATGTCTATGGCTACACATACTCAGCTTTACAGTTAGGTTTTCATAATGATTTCTATAATAACCCCCATCTGTGTTTGGAAAATTGCTTGAAGAAAAGTTCTTCTAGTTCGTCTGGACCATCAGAAAGAAATAGTTTGCTTGGCAGGATGTTGCCTATCTGTAATCCCAGCTACTGGGGTTGCTGAGGCCGGTATATTACTTGAGTTTTGGAGTTCTGAGCTGCAGTAGGGAGAAAGCTAATCAGAAGCTGCACTAAGTCTGCCAGCAATATGTGAACCGAAGGTAGGGCAAACCAGCTCAGAATGGGAACCCAGTAAGTTAGTTTCCATGCTAGCTGTTTCTCACAAGGCTGTGAATGGTTGCTACACTTCCAGTTTGGGGAGAAAGGAAGGAAAGAAAGAAGGAAGGAAAGAAGGGCGGAAGGGAGAAAGAGAGGGAATGAGTTGTCTCATTTTGGCCAAACTGGACTTAAAATAATGATGTCTTCTTATGTTAAAATCACCTAACAACAGACGGATCTTAGAAATCATTGAATTCCACCCTTTTCCTTTTGAAGGTGACGAAACTGCAGCCCGTAGAGGTAAAGTCTTCAAGCCCCCACATCTTCCTGTCTCCCAAGTTCAGTACTGTTATCAACTACATTTTAAAGTCTCCCAAGTTGAACTGTGGCATATTTTTAGAGGAGAGACAGAAAACAATTTATAATTGTGATCTCTGCAACTTGCCTCTTCTGATACCCTCTTACGGTGGAATGACCATCAGTTCTTCAATGTATGAAAGAGTCTTGATATGTATCCATGGAAATCTAATCCTTTGACCCTTCAGGATTTTCTCAGGCTATTTCCTCTGCTCTGACTTTATTTTTTTCTCTTTTCAATCTTGATTTTTTAGTTAATTAATTCAGCTGTACCCACTCTTTTATTCTTAAATCATTTCCCTTTTTGTTCTTCTATCCCGCCTCACTTATTCTACTCCTGTTCTGCTAAATGGAGCTGTAAGAATTCTGCTGCATCAATTATAAATACATTTATTATATTCATATTATAAATACCTGTTATCCACCTTCAACTGGACTATCACAGCAGCAAGACAGTCTTTTTTTCCTCCCTAATTGATTCCTTTATCTCACTCTTGTAGAAGCTGTTCCAAATCTCTTCCAAGCCTCCCACATTTCTCCCTTCAGCCACCCTCTCAGCTTTATACCTCATGCTTTATGAGAAAATTGGGACCTCTCGCTCTTCATCTTTTTTCTTTGTTAAAGCTTTTTGCTTTTCAAAACATATGCATGGATAATTCTTCAACACTGACCCTTGCAAAACCTTGTGTTCCAATTTTTTCCCCTTTCCCCCACTCCCTCCCCAAGATGCTTGCTCTTCATCTTAAAGCCCTTGACAGAATCCCCAGCTCTTTTCTTTTCTATAATTCTCTTCCAGTGGTGGTTCATCAACCATATCATGGCCCCTAAATCTGGCTGCTCCCCTAAGTTTTGTCCCTGAGCAACTTCTCTTTTTTCAGTGACTTTTTAAGTTCCCATAGGTTCAGTTATCCTTTCTATGCATTTTATAATCTCTATCATATACATAACCAGTCTGTATTTCTTCCTTGAACCTTACTGCTACATCACTAGCTACATCTTAGAAATTCCAAATGATGTCCTAGAGACATCTCAAACTCAAACCATCTCAAACAGAACTCATTATTTGCCTATGTCAAACTCATCCATCTTTCTTTTTTAAAAATATATATTTTTTTTGTTTCCAGTTACATGCAAAACAATTTTTTACATTTGTTTTAAAATTTTTGAGTTCCAGATTCTTCCCTTTCCTCTTCATCCCCTCCATTAAGGAGACCCATGTAAAGTTGCATAAAATATTTCCCTAAAAGTCATGTTGCAAAAGAAAACATAGATCACCTCCCTCCAAAAAAAAACCCTCAAGGAAGAAAGGATAGTTAAAAAAAATATGCTTCAATCTGTATTCAGATACAATCACTTCTTTCTCCTGGTTGTGGATAGAATTTTTCATCATAAGTACTTCAGAGTAGTCTTGGAGCATTGTATTGCTGAGAATTACAGATTCATTTACAGTTGAACATCTTACTTTCAAAACTCTTTATTTCTGATGAAGGCACTACCATTCTTCAGTATTAGTCCCCACTTCTCATAATCCTTTATCCTACATATCCAATCAACTCCAAAATCTTATAATTCTTCTTTTGAAGCAAGAGAGGCAATCTTTAGAGTAGAAATGAGAAGAGACCACAATTCAGGTATGGGAAATGAAGTACCATGTCGGGGTCATGGGGGGCGGGGAAGGCATCCTCAAATGTGAGGAACAGAGAAGGCCACTTTAGCCTCCCATACACGCTCTTCTTTCTACTACATGAGTTCAAGCAACCTTTTACTTAGACAGCTTCTTCATTGAACTGCCTGTCTTAAGGTTCTCCCCACTCCAGTCCATTCTCTACAAATTTGCCAAAGTGATTTTCCTTAAGCACAAGTCTAGCCATATTACTTGTTTCTTCTATAAACTCCAGTGGCTCCATATTGCCTTGGGAATAAAACAATCTCCTGTTTACTTTTGAAGCCTTTCACAACCTGGTTCAGATTCATTATGTGTTACCCCTCATTTTGTATCCTTAGATTCAGTCAAGATGGCCTTCTCTTTGTTTCTCCATGTCCTATTTCTGTGTCTCTGTTCTGATTGTCCCACATGGCTGTAATGTATTTGCTTTTCATTTCTAGCTCTTAGAACTCCTTTCTTTCTTTCAAGATTCAGTCCCTAAAAATCATCTTATACATATTTTTCCCAAACCTCTCACTTACTAGTATCCTTCATGAACTACTTTATATTTAATTACCTTGTTGTTTTTATTTGTATTTATTCCCCTTATATTTATTTATTATGTACATACTGATAAATATAAGATAAATACAAATTAAATTACCTTTGGAAAGACTGATAGTTTCCTTTGATAGAAGAACAGGAACAATGAGACACCATCCTTCCTCTGCTACTAAGTGAGTGATTAGAAACACATCTGAATGGATTGGTAATCTAAAATCAACTACTCTTTATTGGTCTTCTTGGGATAGATGCCTTTTGGAAAGGTATTTAAAAACCAGTACTAGTAGTACTTGAAATGCCCATCTAAGGCATTAAGCTGAACAAGGTGGAAGGTAGTGCTGTTATCTAATCAGGTGGGAAGTCCTAGAGGACTGCAATAAGGCTTGAACTTTGTTGTAATCATCTGGGAAGAGGTCCATGATAGCATACTTCAGGTTTGGTCTATGAGGCATAAGCCCATAATTCTGGAACTTGGAAGGTATCATGGTTGAATTAAGGAATAGAAAAAAGGACTTTTAGCCTTTTGCCTAATACAAGAGAGCACAGTATGATATGAATGGCTATTTTGTTCATTTCCATCAAACCTAATATTCTATCTGTAAGATGGGTACCTAAGGGGATACCTTGTAGAAAAAGATCGTGATTTGTTATCTTCCATGATGGTCTAGAAGTTGGAGAATAATTTAAAATATCTCTAATTTTCCTTAATAACCTATTAAGGATCTACCTTCTGTGAATTCATCTAAATTCTACTTGGACTTATTTATATTTGCAGCCTTTACTACTTCTTTGACTAAGGAGTTCCATGTGCTCACTACTCACTTTGTAAAATACTATTTCCTTTCTTGGTTTATTCTAAAAACTCTCTCTTCCAGGCTTCATGGTTGGGAGTAGGAATAGGGAGAACTTGGCCCACTGAGATTTAGCTCTGTCTGCATATTATCTTTGATTTCCTTGAAGCCTTCTCTATCTATCAGAGGCCTAACTTTTATCGCCTACCTGCCTTCACTGAATTATTTCAGTTGATTCTCTGGTTTTTCTCCAACTTTACTCTGGATTTCTCAGGGTTATATGACCAGATCTGAGTTCCAAGTTGGAATTCAGGGTTTCTTGAACTCTTCAAAAATTGTTTCATTTTTGAAACAATAAATAAATTAGTTTAAATATCTTAAAAGTGCCTTTGATAAAAAAAAAAATGGAATGGAGGCATTCCTTTCATTTGTTTTTTACCTTTTAGATGACTCATAATAATGATGATTAACATTTTTGTGCATATATACACGTGCATATTCATATATTCATATACACATATGCATATACATGTGTGTATATATATCATTAAGGTGTGTAAAGTCCTTTACCTGTGTTATTTATATATTTTGATCTCACAAGAACTCTGTGGAATAGTTACTTTAGTATTCCCATTTTAAAAATGAGGAAAAATAAGACTGAGAGAGGTTAAGGGACTTACTCAGATTCACATTCAAGTGTCTGTGATAGTATGTGAATCCGAGTCTTCCTGACTTCAATCTGGGGCTTTATCTACTAAATTACTTAGCAGCCTAGATTCTTATGTTCTCCCAGACAGAGGTGGGGTGGGGAGAAAATTATTTAGGAATCCTGGCTGTGCAACTATTCAATGGCTTACAAATTATAAGGTCTTATACCCAAATACATCTCTAATATTTAGTATAATAATGCCCATCCTAACCATAAAGGTGTGGTGGAAATTATTCGTTGATAACCTATTGATATTAGCATTTACCAAGCCAATTTCCCCACGGAATGTCTTGGTACTTGAAACACATTGATGGAACCTATAAATTCTGCTTTAAGAAATCTGAGAAGGAAAGGAAGGAGAAGGAATATGTCCCAGACTCAATACATCCACACTAGATAAGATTGAGTGGGAATAAATTTTGGAGTAAAACAGAGAAAAAAGTAAGGTTTTTTTTTTTTCATATTCCCATGTTGTGTGACTAGCATTTTTTTAGATGAAATTATTTAATATGTTACTGGGCTGCTGGGAACACTTTGCAGCCCTTCAGTAAATAGACCAACTGAACTTTAAACTAGAGTCTAATGTATCTGAGTTCACATCCAGCCTCAGATACTTACTAGCTGTGTGACCCTGGGAAAGTCATTTAACCCTGTTTGACTCAGTTTCCTCACCTGTAATATGAGCTGGAGAAGGAAATGGCAAACTACTCTAGTATCTTTGCCAAGAAACCCCCCAAAAAGAGGTCACAAAGAGCCAGACACAACTGAAAAATGATTGAACAACAACAAATTTAATATCTTAAAGGGAAAATATTATTAGCTTCGAAGCTTTCTTCTAGATTTCCTTTTGACATTATGTAGAGAATCAGGATCTATGGAACATAGTTTGAGATATAATCACCAACCCTTCATCATGACCACAGTGTTCAAGAAATGCTGTTTTCTGATTCATTGTAAAAGGTATAGGAGCACTGAAGATAAATTTGCTTTACTTAATGGTTCCCCTGACTTCCCTTGCCTACTTGCAATTTTTCTGTTTCACATTGTAAAGAGCAGATATGTGGTGTAGTCTTTTATGGAGGATTTTTCTCAATGTGCCCAGTTTTAGAAGGGAACTCTTTGTAGCCCTTTAGTAAATAGAACCAACTGAATTTAGCACAAGCCAGGAAGAATAATTGTTAAACTAGAAAGTTGCCAGCACACTGCAGGTCCGTAGAACTCCAGGAGAACTCTTCCCCTAGCCCATTGGCCCACCCCTGTCTCAGTCCTAAGTTTCCTCAGCAGGATTTGAGGGAACATTTCATATTGCTTGACCTGGGCACCTTTTGTGCTGCCTTGTCCATAGAAATTGCTAATTAGAACTGTCCTCGAGCACTGATTTTGGACAAGTACAAAGTGGGAAGAAATCTGAGCTAGGGCTTAGAGCAGAGGTGGGGAACAGTAACAAGTTGAAGAATTTGCTAATCTTTGTGTACTATTTTTGTTATTGCTGTTATATTGTCCTCAATATCATCAGTAAGATACATTTTAATTTGTGCAACATGGTAAGAATAAAATATCAATTTAGGATTTCATTCAACAAACATTTATTAAATATTATAATAGAATAAGAATTGTTCTGTATACCACCCCCCTTATGCCAGCATTTTACAGTGCTTTATTAAGGATAACTTGGGTTCAAATGATGCCTTGGGGATATATCATGTTGATGTGAACTTTGAGTTTATTCCCATATCATCTGGTTATTATCAGGTATAACCAAGCTCCATTGTCTAACCCTCCAACTTCTGGGCATCTTTTAACAACCTTTGAAATATTGATTAGCGGATCTTTTAGCCTGGTCTGGGACCTGCTCTGTCAGGTGCATTCCATTGGGCTCCTCCTTGATCCCTCCCTCTGAGCTACCAAATTCTTCCCTGGTTCTTCCCCTTCCTCCCCTGAGAAATCTCCAAGGTTGTATTTCCCCCATAAAAGACACATTCATGAGGAAGATCTTTGCTAAGTCCTTTTCAGGGTTTTTTGAACATCAAATGAAATAATATTTGTAAAGTACTTAGCACAATCCATACAATGTAGTAGGCACTCAAATACTTGTTTCTTCCCCTTCAAAAAATGGGAATATTATATTTTTCTGACTTCATATATATAATTGACATATTATTTGCTCCTCAAATGGGTAAGGGAGAGGTAGAGAATTTGGAGCTCAAAAATTTTAAAGATCAATGTCAAAAATGTCAAAAAGATTAATGACAAAAATGTCAAAAATACAAAAATGTAATTGGAAAATGTTTAATGAAATAAACAAATAATACAAAAAATGGGAAGAGGTTTAAAGGACAGTCACAGAATGACCATGCTGAAAAGTTGAAAAGAATCTGGGATTGTTTAAACTGGGGGAAATCATAGATTGACTTCTCTTTTACATAGGATTCTTATGTCAGTTATGGGGACCTTTTATTGGATATCAGCAGAAAAAAAAAGACAAAAAGAGCATCAAAGATAGAGCATAAGGGGAGGTATATATATATATATATATGTATATGGCAATTATAGATTTGAGTTTGAATCCTCGCCATGCCCAACTATATCAATCCGAGTGTTTTTAGTTGAGTCTTTTCAAGTAAAATAGGAGAGAGGTTGGATTTTAAAGCTTTAAATCTGTGACTCTGATTTTAGGGGAGCAAGTTGGTGGGGCTTCCTAAATATTAACCATTTGATGCACCCCCCAGGGAGGTCACAGGCTGCTTTCCCCTTCTTCTTCTTCTTTTTCCTCCCTGGTATTACAGGAACATCCGTATTAAGCCCAACCTATGGCTCAATGTATAATAATAACCTGTTATAAAATAACCATAAAAAAACCTAGCTGTTTTCAGCCTAATTCAGTGTGCCGTATAAACTACGACCAGGACTAATAACTTTAGTCAGCATTTATGTCGCTCTTTCTATTAGCACAATGGGGTTTACAACCATTTATGAGTTTCTGGAAAGCCTAATAGGAAACACACATTCCCCCTTTCCCCCTTTCCTCCTTCTCCCCCCTGGGTTGCACAGGAGCAGGATTCACAACCAAGTGCTTTGCTTGATATAGGTCAGTAGGGGTCGCTACCCTCCCACTGCTGAAGGGAGAGCTGGGCACACTAATAAGGAACACGTTCTAGCCGGCCCAGTGAGAAGGCCTGGTTTCTCCGGCTCCCACCCTCCCCCCTTTTCTGGCTCCATTCATAGTGGCTCGCTTTGGGCTCATTCTTTTTGCTCTCTTTGCTCTTTTCGCTGGCTGGCTAGCTTAATTTCTCCCTGCTCTCTCTACTCTCTTTCTTCTTCTTGTTGTTGATAAATATTTTGGGGATCCTTTGTATAAATAAAAAGAAATTTACATTCAATTCCCAAAATGATAATTTTTTCTTTCAAATGCAGCTTTTAGGAGATTGAGAAAATTATTTGATTCTGTAGTTGTGCATCTTACTTTCTATCTCCCTTCGATTTTAAATGTAAACTTCTCTGTGTGTATACACACTCATCGATATGTTTATACATGTACACATAGTATATATGTACACACCTATGTATTCATACATATATGCATTAGGTCATAAGTTCTTTGAGGATGGGGATTGTCTTTTGACCCTTATTGTATTTCCAGTGGTTAGCACAATGCCTTGCACATAGTGGGAACTTAATAAATGTTTATGCTATATTTTATATGTATAATACATAAGCCAAACCCTAAATATAATATTTATTGGATAAGAGACAAGCTAAAGTCATTCTAAATACTGTAATTCACCTTTTTAATTTGGTATGTTAGTCCCAAGTTGCTTTAAAATAGCCAAATGATTACCCAAAACTAATGCCTTTTATTATTTCTTTTTTTTTAAATATAGTGTCTCTGGACACCTGGACTCTACCCCTTGTTTTCTAGAGGAAGAATCTGAGATTTAACAAGGAGAAATGATTTGTTTAGGATAATAGGATTATTAATTTACACCTGTCACTGACTTCTGAGGCACATTCATCTATATCATCTGCCACTGAGGCTCAATGAGTTTTGGTGACTTGTTCAACATTGCATAGTTGGTATACAGCAGAGAAAGGATTTTTACTCAAGTCTTCTTATTTTTTTACTCAAGTCTCCCTTATTTTCTCACCACTATTATTCTGATTCAGAGCTAGGATCCAATACCAGGTACCAAATTCATAGCTTTTGTTTATTTATTATTTTTTTTGAAGATTTTTATTTTCAAAACATATTCAAGGATAATTTTTCACCATTGAAACTTGCAAAACTTTCTATTCCAATTTCCCCCTTTTCCCCTACCCCATCCAATATATGTTAAACATAGTAAAAATATATGTAAATTCAATCTAGGCATATGTATTTATACAATTATCTTGCTGCACAAGAAGACTCAGATCAAAAAGAAAATAAAACTCAAACAAACAACAAAAGAAGTGAAAATGTCATAATTCTTTCTAATTTTAAGATTGTCATATTGATTTGTAAATCAGTGCCATTTAAGAAGCATTAATTGAATGCCCTCTGAATGTCTAGCATTGAGCTAGATCATAGGGAAACAAATCTAAAATTGAGACTGTCCCTGTCCTTGGGAACTTTTTCAAATGGATTTCATGAGGAATTATAGGGAGGAAGATAAATAGAACAGAAATATGGCTATCTCTGGCAGTCTCCTCTTGGAGGAAGGGTTCCTGAATCCACAGATATTCAGAATGAGTTTCCCATCCTCTGTTGCCATCTTCCAAGGATGAAAGAAACCTATGAATACATGCCTCTTTGACCTATAGTCTAGACGAGCAGATTTTTTACCTATAATTCTGTCTACTGAGCACTGAGTAGTTTTATATAATCTTAGACTTAGGAAATCCTATGAAACCTAGAGGTCATTTAGATTAACCTCTCGGATTTTTCATGCAGAAATCCCTTCTAAAAATAGACTTCAAACTAAAATTCAGTGTCATCACCACCACTAACAACAACAACAAGCTTTTTATCAGTGTGCACCATAAACATTTTTTCTGACAATCTATATGGTTGAATAAGAGGATTTGGTTAAGTTGCCAGTTCCACTTTGTTTTTTGGTAAACTGGTCTGGCTTTCCCCCCCTCCTATCTTCTTTTTGTCATGAAAATCTAAAAACAAAGACTTTGAAATATTCTCAGAAATGAGATCTTTTGAGCTTTTTCACAGCCAGTGTCAATTTGACAACATTGCCCTTTCTGGCTGTGAATCCAAGTCCAATTTTCTCTGTCTGTTGTAGAAGGATCTTGTAGAACAGCTGACCAAGAAAATTGGGCCCAGCCATGCAGAAATGATGAAGCCAAACCTTAGAAATTATTCCAGTCCGGCTTGGATTATGGAAGTGTTGGCAAATGAATGAAAGAGATTTATCCTGTGAGCTGTCCAGCCTGCTCCTTGGACCGGAAAGGTTTTGGGATGTTCAGATAAGTCTAAGTTGAGACACTGACCTTTTGTCTCCAACATCTCTCCCTCATTCTGTCTTTCTCTACCTTTTTCTTCTTTCTTTCTCTACTTCTCTTTTCCCTTTTCTGTGTCCTGTTCTTTCACTTCTTCTCCCCTTTTCTCAGCCTATTCATTCTGAACTCCACTGCTTTCCCAGATTTAGATATTGGTAACATACTACCTTAGGCCTTAAACCTGAAATAGGTGATTGCTCAAAAAGTGTGAGAGAAGTTCTTATTCTTCCTCACTCCATCTCCAAACTTCAACCTTCTCTGATAATTACAATTCTATCTCCTAGTCTCAAATGAACTACTTGTCATTTATATAATGGTATGGTTATGATGGAGGTCAGACCATTCCAAGTCCCTGAGACTCAGTTTCCTCGTTTCTAACATGGTAATATTAATATTTGTATTGAATTGTAGCTTGGTAGCCAGTTAAAGTGCAGGGTGTTGCAAACATCTCAATGCCATTTTAAGCTATTAAAACTAAAAATGGGGTTTAGACTTTTGGGAAACCTTGTTTAATATCCATATCAAAATGGGTATTCTTAGTTCCAATTCAATATAAAAGAAGGGAATGAGATATGATTTTTCTCAAGTAGAGTTTGAAAGTATCAAATATCTGAGGGAGTGCTATAAGGTAAGTAATGCAAATGCATACAGTGACCACCTGAGGTGCCCAGACAATTTTGTGATTTTTGTCTACATCTTTTTTATTGTATTCTGCTAAGGCCCATACAGAATGTTTTCAGGGAAATGTATGACCAGGGGGGAAAAAAGGTACATAGCAAGAATGAAATTTCCCCAATGGACAAACCCATGTGCTTAATTATTATATATATAAAAATGAAAGGACAACACAAGAATAGGAATACAAGGACAGACCCTAGGAAATTAGGTGCCAGCTCTTCTTCTCCCCAAATGCCTTCCCTCTCCCCATTAGATTTATGGGAAAGTATGTAGAAGAATCCCATAGCATGGATGGTTACTCACACAAATCAGATGAATTAGAGTTTTGTTTTTTTTTTTCCATGACAAAAAGAAGATAGGAAGGGAAAAATTGTTTTTTTTCCTATCAAAAATCAGTAAGATGTGGTAAGTCCTTCACTTTTCTTTAAAAGAAGTGGTACATATTGATGCTGTCTTAGGAATAAAGTCTTAGGAGTTTCTGATTCAAGTCTTTTAACAAAGAACAAATCAGTCTCTAAAAATATAATAATTGCTAACCTTCAGGTGTTGCTTTAAAAAAGCTTGCAAAATTCTACAATTCAGGGATTCTTAACATGGGGTCCATGAACTTAAATTTTTTTTTTTTGATAATTGCATTTCAATCTTTTGTAATCTTTTGCATTTTATATATTTAAAAACATCATCCTAAGAAAGGATCCTTCGATTTCACCAGACTGCCAAAAGGATCCATGAGGACAAAAAAAAAAAAAAAAAAAAAAAAAAAGAAAGAAAAAAGTGAGATGCTATTGTTATTACCACTTTACATATGAAGAAACAATGACTTGTCCATAGAACTAGTAGTAGCCACACAGCTAATAAATATCACAAGTGGGATTCAGACAAAGTGAAATTCAAAGTATTCCTGACTTCAGGTCCAATCGGCCTCACTGCCTCTGTGTAAAATTTTCATCTGTCTCCTGTTTCATTTCTTGCTATTTTTACACATTCCAGCTGAGTCTATGTGATCATAAACAGCAGATGCAAAGTGAAAAATTCATTCAACTATATTTGGTTCCGTACAGTCCAAAACATAAGCATTTCTAATATGACATTGCCTCCTAATAATGTTGTTTTATAATAATACTATAAATATATTATAACCAAAACCCTACCGTAAAGTCCTTTGGTCATATTTTGGTAACATTATTAAGAATGGAACCAGAGAAGATAAGCAGTTGCTTATGGTGAAGCAGATAGTCAGTTTTAGAAGTAGAATTTGAACCTACATCTTCCTATTCCAACATCAGCATTTTCTCCATTAGACTAGACTGCTGCTTTCTAAATTAGCATTCTCAAGTTTAATAGACACAACCCAGTATCATGCTTGTGAATGTTTTAACTGGCCTTCCAAATATACATGCAACTCACGTTTAAGTTTAATCTGCATTGCATTGTTACCATCTTCTCCATCATTTTTTAAAGTCTAGACAATCAACAAAATAATAAACCAAGTCTTGCTTTTGTAGTTTGGTGATTTTCAAGGTATGAGTATTCATGCTAAAAATCGAACTATCAGCTTTCCCCAACTAGTTGGCTCCATTATTATAGATAGTTTTTCCCTCATTGCTTTTTGCTTGTGTATATTTATGTCAAAAAAAGGCTGCTCATGAAAATGAAGACTAGGATGCAGGGATATAAAAATGTGGATAATCAGAGCTCCATGAGTTTTAAAGGTCACCTTTCCAAGTAAATTTTGACTGAACACGGGAGTAATATAGTTTGGTAGTGGATTGCTGGATAGCTACTATTTTCTGTAGCTAATGACTATAGGGAAAGAAGGAACAGAAAGGAAAAAAGGAGAGAAAAGTAGAGAAAAAGACAGATAAAAAGAAAGGAAGGAAATTCTGAGCTATACTTGAATGTGAGTGTGTTGGAGGCTGTGTTTTAAAACTTGGCTTCCCAGTCTCCATTCAGACTCTGTGCCTTGGTAAGAGTATATTATTTTCTTAGCTCAAATTGCTGTTTCCAAGTCATTATTTCTCTACGATGAGAAAACAATATTGGGTCTTATGTAATATCAACCTCAATGAATCTGGAAGTGATCAGGGAATGGGTGGGTTTTTTCCCCTACTCTTTAAAAAAAAAAAGAAGGGGGAATAAATTTGAGATTGTTTGCATATGGCTAAGAATATTTATGAACTATTCCCCCTGTTTCCTCATTACATATTTCACCCAGTGTGTTTGTGTGTGGTACAGGATAAATCTTTACAGGGGTGAGGGGATGGAGTAGTAAGAGAAACAGGTATTAGTCAATAACCTGAGCTATTGGTGAATCACAGTCTTCTGGATACCTTAGAAAACCCCCACCCCTCCCTACTTTTGCTTCCCATGCCAGAACAATTACCCAGCCTGCCGCTCAAAGGAAGTTATTGGGGTTGGGGGGAGGTTTCAGATCGCAAAGGCAGAAAAAATCCAAGCTGCCTTGTTTGGACATTTTCAAAGCTTTCTTGCCACTCTGGTTTCGATCATACGCCCCTCATATTTGCTGAAATGGAAAGTACAGCATACACTGCTGTTGTCATGACCTAGGCTGAAAGAGGTAATGGAATTCATAGGCTGCCAGATTGGGACAGAGTTAATGGTCTGAGATGGAAGGTAGGAGGAAAAACAAATTTCTTGGCAAGGGCTATCTGAATGCAGACAGCACTTGTTAGATAAGCTTGTTGGCTTTCCAGGGTGTGGAGACCAAGGGATTTGTTTGTGTTTCATGGTGCCTTTCCACATATGCTGTTTGCCCTGTTCTTACTGAGGCAGATTCTAAGGACTGACAGAAGACAAACAGACAGGAGCCGAATTCTGTACTATAGATTCTCCCTTCACTGATGTGGTCCCAAACCGGATTATAGCTTATAAATCCATCGTATGCCTTGAGTATATTGGGGAAAGGAAAGGGAGCGGGAAAGGAAAGGAAGAGGGACACATGCTTTCTTCCACAGAAGCATCTTATACATGAGATTTGAAGTCTTGGTTGGGTTCACTGATGACATAGCACTATGAAATTTGTCTGGTACAGCTAGGCCACCTTCATTTGCATTTTTAAAAATTTATTCCCTTGAAATTCTTGACTTTTTGTTCTTCCAGATGAACTTTATTATTTTTTTCTAGCTCTATAAAGTAATTTCTTGGCAGTATGTTACTGAATATGTATATTAATTTAGATAGAATTGTCATTTTTATTATGTTAGCTTGGCCTACCCTTAGCACTTGATATTTTTCCAGTTGTCTAGATCTGACTTTATTTGTGTGGAAAGTGTTTTGTAATTGTGTTCATATACTTCCTGACTTTGTCTTGCCAGGGAGACTCCCACATATTTTATATTGTCTACAGTTATTTTAAATGGAATATTTCTTGCTGCTAGACTTTTGTTGGTAATATATAGAAATGTTGATGATTTATGTATTGGTGTTCTTCTGAAAAAAATTATTCAATCATAAAATGTGACTCTCTATGGCATTTAGTATTGGAACCATGTCACGGAACAATTAAATGACTTTCTGATTCCAAGACCCAAAGTGAACTGTGGGATTAGAACCTGGATCTCATGACTTCTCAATACATGACTTCTTTTTTCATAGAAAAGATAGTAGAAATAACACTGGATTTGGGGGATCAAGGAACCTAAGTTTGAAACTTGTTTTTGACACTTGCTGCCTTTGTGACACGAGGCAAGTCACTTCAGTTGCATGGACTTTAGTTTCCTCATCTGTAAAATAATCAGTTAAACTAGATAACCATTGAGGTGCCTTAATACCTCCAAATATATAGTTCTGCGATCTGGATTTTTTTTTAAAGAAGTCTCAATCAAGAGCTGGTCAGAATATTAGTCAAATGGCTTGTTGTTTCAAGTCTACTACAACCCCTGTATTCTCCACAACTGACAGGTGTCAAATAGCTCTCCTTTATACCCCCTTTTTCTATTCCCTATGACTAAAAGGTGCAAAGGGACTTAACAGACAAACAAAAGTAAGTCATGAGTGCTTCAGGAAGAAAAAAACAATAAAACTCCATTAATCCTTATTTCTTACAAAACCCTCAAATAGGTTTACAAACCTTGGAAGTCTAGACTCTATGACTGAGGGGAACACAGGAATTTCTCCCCATTCCTGGACTCTCCTTCCTCTTATGCTGAAAACACAAAGCAGATGATGAAGCAGAAAGGATGAATGATGCACAAGGGAGGGAAAAGTATTGGGAAACAACCTCCAATCATCAGCCAATAGGAATTCAATTGATTTATCCTGGGTTGGTGTTATTCCATTATTTCCAACAAAAGGGTTCTAAAAAGAAGACAAAACATGGATATTTGTTGAGAGACCAGCAAAGAAGGAGGAAAATTGTAAGGGGAAAAGCTTGTCCAATTAGAATTAAAAGTCAGGCTAAAAATTTTGGTGAAACTGAGCAGTTGGAGGTAGTTTTGACATCACAGCTTCCTTGCAAAGAAGTCCAGAGCAAAGAGTCTGGTTGTGCCATTTTTCTTGTGGAACACAGGCATTAAGCATGCCTTGTTTAGTGTCATTCCTTGGTTTCATAAAAATACAATATTCAGTAAAGTAACATTGCATGGGCCATTTAGTTCCATAGTTACATCAACCAATTTCTGCTGAGATCATTCCAGTGGGGTTTCATGACTCATGACTCATCAAGGTTCTCATTCTCTTTCTCTCTATTTCTGTATCTCTTCTTCCTGTCTCTCACTCTCTCATTTTTCCAGTTATGTAAAGATAGTTTTCAATATTCATCTTTGTAAGATTCTGAGCTCCAAATCTTCCCCATCTTATAGTTAACTTGTTAGATTTTTGAAGAAGGGAGGAATTTATGACTAGAGAAGAACTAAAGAACATTATGGTTTATGAAATGGATAATTTTGATTACATTAAATTAAAAATGTTTTACACAAACAAAATTAATGCAGCCAAGATTAGAAGGAAAGCAAAATCTGGGAAACAATTTTTATAGACAATTTGTGATAAAGGCCTTATTTCTAAAATATATAGAGAATTGACTGAAATTTATAAGAATATAAGCCATTCTCCAATTGATAAATGGTCAAAAGATATGAACAAATAATTTTCCGATGAAGAAATTAAAGCCATTTATACTCATATGAATAAAGGCTCTAAATCATTAATGAATAGAGAAATACAAATTAAAACAACTTTGAGGGTACCACCTTATATCTTTCAGATTAGTCAAGATAACAGGAAAAGATAATGATAAATATTGAAGGGGAAGTAGGAAAACAGGGATGCTAGTTATTGTGGGTGGAGTTGTGAATTGATCTAGTCATTCTGGAGAGCAATTTGGAACTATGTATATTTCAAAGAGATCACAAAAGAGAGAGGATCCAGATGTGTAAAAATGTCTGTAGCAATTCTTTTTGTAGTGGCAAGGAATTGGAAAGAGCCCATCAATTGGGGAATGGCTAAATAATTTATGGTATATGAATGTAATAGAATATTATTGTTCTATAAGAAATGATGAGCAGGCTGATTTAAAAAAAGTCTGGAGAGATTTAAATGAACTGATGCCAAGTGAAGTGAGCAGAACCAGAACATTGTATACTGTAATAGCGAGATGATGTGATCATCAACTATGATAAATTCAGCTCCTCTCAGCAATACAATGATCTAAGACAATCCCAATAGATTTGGGATGGAAAATGGCAGCTACAACCAGAGGAAGAACTATGGAGACTGAATGCAGATTGAAGTATACTATTTTTTGTTTGTTTGATTTTTCTTTTTTTGTGGTTTTCCCCTTTTGTTTTGATTTTTCTTTCACAACATGAAAAATTTGGAAATATGTTTAAAATGATTATATATATATACATATATGTGTGTATATATATATATATATATATATATATATATATATATATATATATATATATATAATATATCAGATTGCTGTCTTGGGAAGGGGGAAGGTAAGAAGGAGGAAAAAATTTGGAACTTAAAATCTTGCAAAAATAAATGTCAAAAACTATCTTTACATATAATTGGAAAATAAAATACTATTGAGAAAAAAGTTTCCTGTTCCCCTCTCCCCAAGAAAAGTTTTTTTCTTAATGATTTGAGAGGTAGCATGGTATAATGGAAAGAGTAGTAGATTTAAAGTCTGAGAATATGGAATTCTACTGCCTGTGTGACCTTGAACACTTTAAAGAACCTTTAGGGGGTTTAATTTTCCCATGAAGTGAAAGGCCTCTTCTGTCTCTAAATCTCAGATCCTATGATTATTATTATGAAAGAACTTTGACAGGAGAAAAGTAGGTCAGAAAGAGGAAATGGTATTGGATTTGGTTATTAGGTAAAATAATATCCTATGGGCCAACTAGTTCCATACTTACATCATCACAGTGGAGTTTCATGATTCTTCATCATGGTTTTCTCTTAATGATTTGAGAGGTATCGTGGTACAATGGAATCAGGAAGACATAGTTTCAAATCCTGCTTCACACACTTATTCATTGTGTGATGTGAGCAAGTTACTTAAAATCTCTGTGATTCAGTTTCCTCAAATATAAAATAAAAAGTCGGTAGACTTGATCGCCTCTAAGGGCTCTTGCAGCCTTAAATCTATGATCTTATAAGAATATACCTGTATTTAAGTATAAAGAGAGAGGAGGAATGGTGTAAAGTGTAAAGACCACTAGAATTAGTCTAAAGTCTTGACATCTCTCTCTAGTCATGTGGCCAGGAAAAAAAAATCAATTACTCTCTCTGAATTTCTTGGAGATAATAATGCCTGTACTATCTACCTCACAGTACTATTGCAAAGAAATCAACCTGCAAGCTTATTTAAAAACCTTCTGTGTCAGCTATTGTCCTTCTGGATAATCAAATATAAAGAATGAAACAATTCCTGCATCTCATGGAGCAAAAAACCACAGACTGCTTGTGTTAACTTTATACTTACTTTTTCAATCATCATACTATACCCAATACAATCCTTTGTCCTGGGGAAGCAACTTAATAATGTTTGTCAAATTGAATTGAAAATATACATTGCTCATAGACTACCCAGGAGACATTAAACCTCAGGTGTTGTATCTATTACTGCATCTCTTATTTAGGACATCCCATGGCTATGTAGGGGCACCTTCCATATAATCTGTGTGTATGTGGGTGTTTGTCTATCTCTCTTTCTCTCCCTCTCCCCATCCAGTGACCTGGATCCATAAGAAGGGTTTAATAAATAATTGCTGAAGCTCTTGTCTCAGGGCAAAAAGTTCAAAATTGAGGGGGGATGCCCATCAATTGGGGAATTTCTGAATAAATTATGATATGTGATAATGATGGAATCTTGTTCAATGGAAAATGATGAGCAGGATGCTCTCAGGAAAAAACCTGTTAAGTCCTCCACACACTCAAGCAAAGAGAAATGTACTAAATACAAAGTATGTTCTGGGATGATCAGCAATAAATGACTTTGCTATTCTCAGCAGTTTAATGATTCACTATTGCTCTGAAGGATTTATGATGAATCCTGTCCATATGGAGAGAAGGAACTGATTGTGTCTGAATACAGATTGAAACATTCTCTCTCTCTGTGTTTCTGTCTCTCTGTCTCTGTCTCTCTGTGTTTTCTTTTACATTATATCTTTAATGGGAATATTTTATATAACTTCACATGTGGTTTCTTAATGGGGCAGGGGTGGGGATAAAGGAGAGAATCTGGAACTTAAAAGTTTTAAAAAATAAATGCCAAAAAATGTTTTAAATGTATCTGGAGAAAATATTTAATAAATAAAATGATAAAAAATAAAATATTTACTGAATGAATTAATAATAATTGCCAAAGAAGTTAACAAAAGTCTCTAAATTTAAAAAAATTGTTTTGGTATTGCCTCGTAGCTCTTGAAAGAGGCTTGACAAAGGCATTGAAGAAACTGGATGATTACCTGAATACACCTCTACCTGAGGAGATAGATGCAGATACTTGTGGAGATGATGAGAAAATCTCCAGGCGCAAGTTTCTGGATGGGGAGGAGCTGACCCTTGCTGACTGCAACCTGCTACCCAAACTCCACGTAGTCAAGGTAAGGCAGAAAACCTCCTGATGGTGGTTAGGTGGCTTCCAAGAAGAGGTACTACCAATGGTGTCCAGGGCTATCATTTTTTCCATCAGTAAATTTACTCCTTCATCCATGCTATGCTTTCCCTCAAAGATACATTTTTCTTTCTACTCAGGACCCTTATAATTTTTTCCAGGTCTTTGTGATGTAGGCTCTGCAAGTAGACTCTGCTTCATTGTAGTAACCCTCAGATGAGATAGAAAGTATATGTTAAGTTTTTTTGTAAACCTTACTATGAGGTAGCTATTTTATCTCACCATCCTTCAGTTTTTAATAGAGCAGAAAAAAGGTACAGCAAATGATGGGACCTAGCTACTAGTACTGCATTTATTGATTGTACCATGAAATGAAATATTTTATCATGTATCATAACCTGATATAATTGAGAGGAATAGTATAGGTCAATTGGTTTAACTTTCTCCTACCCAGTGTAAGAACCTTCTGCAGTTACCCTAATGACATTCTCTGCTTTAACAATTTTAGTGATTGAGAGTTCACCGTTTCTCAATGCACTATCCCATTTTTGGATGGTTCTGATTGTCAAAGCATTCTCCCTAAACGTGGGCCAAAATCTCCATCTCAGTGGCTCCCACCCTTTGCTTTTTGTTCATCTCATTAGAGCAACGCAGAGCAAGTTAAATCTGTTCTTTGCTAGAAAATAAACTCCTGAATCTTTTTTTTTTTGTCTTTGTATTTCCAGAACCTTAGCATAATCTTTAATGTATGGCAGATCCTTAATAAATATTTGTTGATTGGTTGATTCTGTTAAGACAGGTCTTCAAAGAATTGGAAACAGGAATCATATCCCTCTAAGTCCTCTTTTCTCATGAATAAATCTACCCACTTTCTTCAGTTCTTCCTAATGCAACATGGCTTTAGGAAAGATTCAAGAGCTATCATTAATGCTGAACATTAGCAAGGGAAGCGTGATTACAGAGAATCAATATGGTTTTTTTAAGATCAGGTCACATGCCCCACTAACCTCATTCCTTTTTTTTGACAGGATTACTGAACATACAGATGAGAGTAATATTGTGAATATAGTTTTCCTGAATTTTAGCAAAGCTTTTGACAAAATATATTATTCTAATAACAATAGCTAATACTTTATGCAGGCTTGAAGGTTTGCAAAGATCTTTATGACAATATCTCATTTGGTCTTCACAGCAACCTGTTCCCATTTTACAAATGAAGAAACTAAGTCAGAGGTTAGGGTCACACAACTAATGAGTGTCTAAGACAGGATTTGAACTCAGATCTTGTTCTCCACATCCAGTTTATGAAGAAATATGTGTATTAGATAATGCAATCAAATTCAGAATTGGTTAGATGGCTGAAATCAAAGACTAGTTATTAAACAGGGAATATGTCAATATAAAAAGAGTTCCCCAGTAAAATCCCCCAGGGATCCATTTCATATTCTTCTCAGCAATTTAGATAAAGGCAGATGATATTAAGCTGGGAGAGACTGTTTAGACACTGCAGTTAAGAGAGTCAGGATCCAAAAGATTTTCTAGCCTAGCCCAGAGTAACAAGCTGACTCTAATAAGATGAAATTTAATAAGAATAAATTTAAAGTCTTGTATTTGTACTCAAATACAACTTCACAAGTGTAAGATGGAAGAGTTGTGGTTAAGCAGCAGTTTGTCTGAAAATATAACAGCTTTTATGTTGAATGACTCTTCCGTTCTACAGTGAGTAAATAAATGAATGAAATGTAAGTTCTTTCAGTGTACCAAGTGCCATGTACTAGTGTACAGTGTATCAGTGTTTAACATAGGTTATGATGTGAAAAGCAAGTAAACCTGACCCTCAAGAAGCTTACATTCTAAGCGGAGAAGATAACACAACAATGATAATCATGGCAAATAATGGTCATTGATGTTTTATACAGTTCTTTAAGGTTTGCAGGTAACGTTCCTTAAATTATCTTATTTGATTCTCACAACAACCCTGAGAAATAAATGCTATTATAGATGGGGAAATTTGGGCAAATAGTTTAAATGACTTATCCAGGGTCACACAGCTAGTAAGTACCTGAGGCTGAATTTTAACTCAGGTCTTCCTGATGGTAATATCAGAAAAAAGCTAGTAGTTACTAGCCAGAAACTGTAAGTGAACCATTGTCCCCATATGGACTAGGAAAGCATGTACAACTTGATAACTTGAATCAAAATAATGGTTTGGGGCTGATCCAGTGGTCATTTGTAATTCTGGCCAGAATATATTTCTTTATGGTCATCAGTGGACTACATGCCTTTTGATATCTTTCCTAAGCATACTTTTGAGGGATACTTGATCCTGCTAGGAATGCCAGAATTCAAGTCCAATTCTTTTAGCCAGGGTGAGGTGATAAAAAAAGGACAGGATTGAAAATCAGGCCATCTGGGTTCTTGCCTATGTTTGGCCATTAACTAGCTTTATGACCTGATATAAGTCACATAACACCTTAGGTCTCAGTTTCTCTGTAAAGTTAGGAAATTAAAATAGATTCATTCATTCCTTAAAATAGATTCATTCATTCCTTCAACCTCTTCATTTTATAACTGAGGGATCATTTGTTGAAAACCTGCCATAGGCAAGGTGGTGTGCTTGGTTCCAGTTCTTAGAGTCTATTCTGGGACTTCCTTCTTGGAGGAAGCTCAATTAGTCACTCTTGCACAGAAATGAGGGATGAGATACAGGATGACCAATGGTTAGGTAAAGAGGCCAGGGAGCATGTCGTGTCTCCTTAGATTTCTGCTGATCCCATTTATCAGATCCCAGAGACCTGGCAAACTTCTGCAAGTCAGGAAAGATGGAAACAGGAGCCAAGTCATGCCTCTAGTTTGACTTGTGGAGCCAAGACTTAATCTGGGCTGTGGGAGCTAACTGCTTTCATATGAAAAAGCAAATTCAGAACATGAGGCAAAAATGTCCCTGTGCACGTCAGAAAGTCATGTGCGTATATTCTCTCTCCCTTGGCTTCCTCTCAAGTTCATCCTCATACATGGATGCACTTGGCTCCAGCTCTCAGCAAAAACCTGGTTTGAACTTTCATTGTCTGAAACACTTGTAGCTTGCCCTTCCAGAAGTCCATTCAACAGGCAAAGAAAAAAGTCAGTCAAACCAATGCAGTTCTTTGGGGCTTCCAGGAAGATTGCAAAAAAGGTAACTTTATTATTAGAGAATCTGAGTTGAAATTCTACCACTGCTGCTACTAGTGCAAGCTTGGACAAAACATTGCCTTGGAGACCTCAGTTTCCTCATCTTTAAAATGAGAGTATTGGGGCCCTTAGGTGATCCTTGTAATCAATTAATTACAGAGGGATCAGCTGCTCTCCTCGTTATTAAGTCATTTTCAATTTCATCCATCTCTTCACAATGCCATTTGGGTTTTCCTGGCTTAGATACTGGAGTAGTTTGTCATTTCCTTCTCCAGCTCATTTGACAGATGAGGAAACTGTTTAAGTGACTTGCCCAATATCACATAGCTAGTAAGTGTCTGAGGTCAGATTTGAACTCAGAAAGATGTCTCCTTGACTCCAGATGCTTCATTCTCTACTACTATGTAGATAGCATACTATCTACTACTACTTTCTACTACTACTGCCCAGAATACATATACATATATATATATATATATATACACATACATACATATATCCATATACATACATACATATATCCATATACATACATACATATATCCATATACATACATACATATATCCATATACATATATACATATATCCATATACATATATACATATATCCATATACATATACACGTATATATCCATATCCATATCCATATATATATATGTGTGTATATATATATATATATATATATATATATATATATATATAGCTTTGGAGTAAAGTTCTGAACTTTCTTGGTAACTTTCCACACTTTTCATTAGCAGCTTTACTTCATTTTGCTTTTTTGGAGCATCATGTATTCTCCAGAATGAGCTTATCATCTCTAGGCCTTCTCAGCTCCTCAATGGCTTCTTTCATCTGACTGGAGACCTAGAGGATGGAACAATAAAGTCCACCCTAAGCCTTTCTTCATAGATGGCTCAGAACTTCCAAAATTTTGCTTTTAACTACATTTTCCATCAACAGCTCTGCTTGTTTGTTTGTTTGTTTATTTATTTATTTTTTAACATTATGCCATTTGGTGGTTCCCATTTCATTTCTTTTTCTATATTTTCTTTCTCCCTTAAATTGTAAGTTCCTTGAGGAAAGAACTGTCTTTCTTTCTTTCTTTCTTTCTTTCTTTCTTTCTTTCTTTCTTTCTTTCTTTCTTTCTTTCTTTCTTTCTTTCTTTCTTTCTTTCTTTCTTTCTTTCTTTCTTTCTTTCTTTCTTTCTTTCTTTCTTTCTTTCTTTCTTTCTTTCTTTCTTTCTTTCCTTTCTTTCTTTCCTTTCTTTCCTTTCTTTCCTTTCTTTCTTTCCTTTCTTTCTTTCCTTTCTTTCCTTTCTTTCCTTTCTTTCCTTTCTTTCCTTTCTTTCTTTCCTTTCTTTCCTTTCTTTCCTTTCTTTCCTTCTTTCCTTCTTTCCTTCTTTCCTTTCTTTCCTTTCTTTCCTTTCTTTCCTTTCTTTCCTTTCTTTCCTTTCTTTCCTTTCTTTCTTTCTTTCTTTCTTTCTTTCTTTCTTTCTTTCTTTCTTTCTTTCTTTCTTTCTTTCTTTCTTTCTTTCTTTCTTTCTTTCTTTCTTTCTTTCTTTCTTTCTTTCTTTCTTTCTTTCTTTCTTTCTTTCTTTCTTTCTTTCTTTCTTTCTTTCTTTCTTTCTTTCTTTCTTTCTTTCTTTCTTTCTTTCTTTCTTTCTTCCTTTCTTTCTTTCCTTTCTTTCCTTTCTTTCCTTTCTTTCCTTTCTTTCCTTCTTTCCTTCTTTCCTTCTTTCTTTCTTTCTTTCTTTCTTTTCTTTCCTTTCTTTCCTTTCTTTCCTTTCTTTCCTTTCTTTCCTTTCTTTCCTTTCTTTCCTTTCTTTCCTTTCTTTCCTTTCTTTCCTTTCTTTCCTTCTTTCTTTTTTTAATTTTATCCCCAAAGTTTAGTATAGTACCTGGTATGTAATAGGTACTCCTTAAATGTTTATTGGATTGTTCTATTTATTAGGAAATCTAAACTTTTTTTTTTTCCTGAAAGCCCCCACCTCTTCTTCTTAGTTTTCTCCAAGAGGACAAGCCTAATTCTTTAAAATACTTGAAATACCATTAGATGCTTCTGATTCTCCCATAGCATAAACTCAAAACATATCACCATCATATAGAATCAGACTCTAGAGCCAGGAAGGGGCTTAGAAATAAAAAATTTTGACTCTTTGATTTTACATGAGTCTTAAAAACATTTAGTGAATTGGCCAAGGTCATAGACATAATGTCAGAGGCAGGATTTGAATCCAAGTTCCCCACTGTACTATGTTGCTTCTCATAGCTCACCTTTCATTGGATGCTTTCTTTCTGATTGTTTTTGTTTTTGCTTGTTTTTTGTTTGGCTATCCCATTCTTCTCCCTCCACCCTTCATTCGAAAAAAAAAAAAAACACACGAGAAATACACAGCTTCTGTAACAAATATGCATAATTGAGCAAAATAAATTCCCATATTGTCCACGTCTAAAAATATATGTTTTCTGGATACTCTATAGTCTATCAACATCATTGCTAAAATATGGTCCTTAGAGCCAAGCACAGCATGCCAGATGTGGTCTTAAATGAGTCCTGAGAACAGAGATTATCTCCTTTCTAGACATAGTACCTTTCAGTTCAACAGGATCCAGGCTTTTGTTTTTCTTGATTACCATATCACACTATTGACTCATATTGAGTTTGTATTTTACTCAAAATTCATTTTTTTTAAAATTTTGAGTTCCAAATTCTTTTCTTCCCTCCCATTCCTCCCCCACCCATTAAGATGGCCAGCAATACAATATCAATTATACATATGAAGTCATATAAAATATATTTCCACATGTTACAAAAGAAAAAACACACATAAACAAGAAAAAGGTTTTTAAAATATGCTACACTCTGCATTCAGACTCTGTTCTCTCTCTCTGAATGTGGATAACATTTTTCATCATGGTTTTTTAGGAACTGTTTTAAATCATTGTATTGATGAAAATAACTAAGTCATCCACAGTTTATCATCATACAATATTGCTGTTACTACATAGAGTATTCTCTTGGTTCTGCTCATTTCATTTTGTATCAGTTCATATAGATCTTGTCATGTGTTTCTGAAACCACCAACCCACCATTGTCATTTCCCACATCACAATAATATTCAATCTAACCATAATACCACAACTTGTTCAGTCATTCCTGAATTGATGGGTATCCTCTCAGTTCTTTTTCTTCACCATCATATATATATATATATATATACATATATATATATATATATATATGAACCTTATAAATATTTTGTACATATAGGTCTTTTTCCATTTAATTTTTTTTTCTTTGGGGTACAGACCTAATAGTGGGTATTGCTGGGTCAAAGGGTATAAGTTGTACAGTTCCAAATTGTTTTATAGAACAGTTTTCAAGCAATATTATTAAAAACAACACATTTTTAAAGAAAAATTTCTACATTTTAGACACTTTTTTTCTCTACCAACATTGGTGATTGCTACCTTTGAGGAAATTAATTTGATTAAAATGGCCATGCTAGGCCTCTACCTATTGCTTGTTTTAAATAACCCCTTTATCCAATGACATCAGATTTTGTGACAAACACCAGAAAGATTAGCAGCCAGAACACTTGCCCCAGGAAAACTCACGAGGTGGCCTTTGCCTAAACAATAGTTCGTTCTTCAATTTCCATCCATGTAAAATTAGTGGTAATAAGGTATCATTCAAATGTTAGGAGTTATTGAGTGTCTGCTATGGGTGAAACACCTGGAGAATTAGAGAAATTAACATAAGGTCAGATTCTTTGGGTGTGAACACTTTATTAATTTCAAAATGTTCTGAATAGAAAAACTCTTTTCTCATATTTATAAAGATTACAAAGCATAATGGATAGAGAATCCATCTTGAAGTTAGGAGGACCCGAGTTCAAATCTGGCCTCAGACACTTCACACTCCCTAGCTGTGTGACCCTGGGCAAGTCACTTAATCCCAATTGCCTCAGGGCAAAAAAAAGGTTACAAAGCACAGTGAAAAGAGTTACACATGCCTAAATTCATTTCTGCCCCTACTGGTCTATGTAACCTTAAGCAAAGCACTTTTTCTGCGGAGGCCCTCAGGTTCCTTACTTGTAAGATAAGTGAGGAGAAAGGTCTGCAAGATATTCTCTTAAGACCTCTTCCAGTGCTGATGTTATAAGATTCTAGGATTTAGCTATGAAATTAGACCTACCTTGTTTGCTGATAGTATACAAAGGGCCAATCATAATAAATAGAAGTTTCTTTGTCCTACAAAAAAATACTATGTGGATACAACCAAATCAGAATGTTCTTTCATTTGCATAGTTATTATATTGCCTACCAGAAAAAGGAGTGGTAAGAAATAAGAGAGGGCTAGGTGTTTGCTTAGCAGCCTATGGACACCATGCTTTTCACTTTCATTCAAATGATTTTCAGGAAAAATGATATATACTGTCACCTATTTTATTGTCTCATAATAGCCACAGTAACTTTGATCCATACACATTTCTTTCATATTTAATAGAAAGGAAAGAAAAAAAATCTCTTTTCTCTTAATCTTTTATACTCCTCAAACTTATTAATTTTCTCCTTGAGAACTCTTTATTTTAGGTTAAACATGATGCTGCCTTGTATTTCTCAAGGTTTTGTTTATGTTTTTAAACTGCCTCTATGAAGGATAGCCTGGCACTGGACTTGGATTCAGGAAGATCCGAGTTCAAATTTTGTCTCAAAAATTTGTCTCAAAAAAACAGAGCTATCTGTGTCAACTTTCACAAATGACTTCTCTTGTTTCCTTACTTCTATAAAATAAGGAGGTTGGATTCAAAGAGTTTGTTTCTATGGTCCCTTTTAATTCAAAATTTATGATCCTAGAGCCAGCCATTTCAAGTGTTATCAGTAGTTA
>NC_133620.1:272415252-272535252 GCF_048593235.1 Sminthopsis crassicaudata
CAACATTTTGCTTATATCACTTCCCCCTCATAATGGAAGGATTCTGTGAACAGGGAGCTTAAAAAATGAACTGCCCACTAGCTGTGTGTCTCCCAGTGAATTCATTGTGAGGAACACTATAGCAGGACAGGAACCAGATCCTTCCTTATTTACTGCCTGCTGGTAAGAATGAGCAGGTTTAAAGAGTACCTCAAAACCACTAAACTTGATTCAATATTTCCCACCATGGTCAACACAGACAGGTAGTGATCTCTCCATGGGAACAGCACCAAATAGTGGCAACAGAGAAGAGCATCTCCCTTTCCCCTGGGATTTTGGAAGGGGAAATGACATCTTGATCAGAAGACAGAGAAGGAAATGGATGTACCTTAATTCTCAGTATTTTGCCTTTTGCCTGTAGAAGGAAATGACTCAGTGAGACTTTTATAAGCCTTGGGGGAGTGAGGGGTGGTAGAAGGAAAGCAGGGTTGAAAATAGAGAATGAGCCAATTCAGTGCTCCATCTCAAAGAACCTTTCCACGGGCTCCATGGAAACCCTGCAACTTGAGATGTTTAAACATGAGTCCTGATGAGGAAATTAACCATTTTTACTATAGGAAAACGTTCTGAATTGGACTCTGGGGGCTGATGACCTGAATGGTCCCGGAGGTCTTTTAATTAGTGTGAAATCCTGTCATACTCAGAAATGCTTCCTTAGCCTTACAGAACAAATTAGATGATCTGGAAAAGACTTTACATTGCTCCTTTCTATGAGCTTCCACACCCTCAACCTTCTTTCCCTTAAAAGACCTTTGATAGTGTGTACACAGGGACCTACTGTCAGTTCCAAGGCATGCAGCTTTAGTGAGAGTTGTAAATGGAATATGCAAATAACTCTGATGGATACCCCAAAGCCAATAGTGAGAGAATCTCTTAAAAAAATAACATCTTTAAGGCCAATTATGATCTTGATTCTTGAGGTAATTCCATGTATAATCATAGTCAATGACTGAGAATTTACAATGGCACTTTTAAATGATACTTGGTTTATATATACATTTTTATCTCAAAAAAAGTAACATCTTTGATTAATGTCCATTTAAAAATAATATCTTAAAACTGGATTGATTGGAGAATAAAGATCAGCAAAGTATAGTGGAAGCCCTGAGCTGAGAGTCAGAATATTTGGATTTTCATATTTGACTTCTAAGTCATTGTGTAGCTACTAACAACTTATTCCCCTCTCTAGACGTCATTTTCTTTACCTGTTAAATAAGGAGATGAATCATGATCTCCAAGTTCTTAACACATTGATCTTTTATAGTTCTAATCACACCAGAAATATTATTTCCCTATTCATCATTTTGAAAATCCTTGCATTCTCCTTTGGAAATTTGTTTATAGACCTGATGATTATCACATATATTCTGCTCACTATTCAGTCCTAATGAAAGACTGAACCAGCTCTAGATCTGTGTTTCTATGGACTAAATTTCTATAATGAATTAAAGTTATTGAGGAAGCCAAAAAAGAATTAGGTCTCTCAAGGAAACATTAATAACATGTGACCCACGATAAGAGAAACAAGAGTATCCATAGCCAAATTTGAGTTAATCCCACAGAAATTTCCTCTTGAATGTTCTGTGAGACAACTTTTGTACCTTCTTAATGAGAGTATAAATCCAAGATATTACTTCTTAGACAGATACAACATTAATCCCATGATTATGATAGAGTTGTTTCCCAAAGGTTCATTTCTTCATTTTTTGTGTTTGACATTGCTACTTTTCGTCATTATTTTAAAGTTTTATTTGGAGAGTTATTTTTTATTTCCTTTGAAGTGATCTTTTCTGGTGGTGAGAGAACTTGTTTCAAATTCATGTGATCTTTTGAATCATTCTATGTGCAAGAAAGAAAATGCCAATCTATTTGGCTTCTGAGTTCAAATCCAATAACTATACATTGTAATCCTCTTGATAAATAAAAGAAATAAAAATGTGATGTTACCCCATCCCTTCCAGGATCATATCAGAGAATTGTTACATAACAAGTTGATACTAGATGTGTTAAAGCAGAAGCCATCTTCCATAGTAGAAATTACGTCTCTTTAAATGAATATATGGTTGATTTTTTTTTAAAGCCCTGTTGGTGAAACCTAGTCTTAAGGAGACAAGCACTAATGACCTGATTCTCTTAATATAAGAGCAAGTTCTCTAACAAAGGCTATGCCAGCCTACATTAAGATAGGAGCAATTCAATAGAGATGATTAAATATTCTTCTTTTGTCCTGAGCCTCTGACAGACCCTACTAAATCTATGGACTGACATAATAATAACTAATATTTCTCTATCATAAGAAGGAGCATTTTGTTTGCAGACGTACTCCAATACAAAGTCATCTGATTCTCACTAGACCTTTAACTGTGGTAATAAATAACAGGACTTTGATGTGAAGCCACAATAAATGTAAAATGCTTTTGAAATGAAGAAAAAAAAGGTTTGTTTTTTTTTTTCTCCCCATGGATCTGAAGCACTTATAAAATTATTTCTCAATTTTGATTGGTTAACTGATTCAAATAAAATTTGGTTTATTTTCAAATTTAACAGAAAGGGTCATCAAACTTTTGTAAAATGTGGAATAAAAGTGTTTCAGGGGATTGCATTTATGACATAATTTTCTGGAATTCCAGAAAGCTCCATCGACCTCAAAGCCCAGTTCACTGGCCTGCACTGCTGCTCTATGCCAAACCATACTCTTCCCTGTCCTTCCTTTCTCCTCCTCCCACAAATCTCTGTACAATTTACCTTTTCCCAAGAATTCTACCTCCAGTGTAATTACCTTTATAAAAGAAAAGGGGAGGGGATAGCTAGTTGGTGCAGTAAACAGCACTCAGGAGGACCTGATTTCAAATCTGGTCTCAGACACTTCCTAGCTGTGTGACCCTGGGCAAGTCATTCAATCCCAATTGCCTCAGCCAAAAAAAAAAAAAAAAAGAAAAAAAGAGGAAAGAGGATTGGGTCATTGCCAGCTTCTAGGAAAATGCAGGTAATTTAAGAAGCAAAAGGTTTCTGATTTTAGTTTTCTATTATTGCTTGGTCCAATAACATGTATTTTAAATTAGTTTAAGCATGCAGCATTGAGCTAGGTTACTACTACCTAGGATAAATTCGTACTTGAGTTTAGTTCGTTGTCACCTCAGGAAATTTATCAGTCCTGGTCTCTAAGAGATGAGTGTCCTGGGTACTGATGGTAATGAAAGGTAGGATCAGTTTCTGACCAGAGAATCCCAAGTAGGTTTCCTATAGAGCATCAAGTATTGGGGAAACAGCGTGGGATTTTGAGGCAAAAATCCTTGGTTTTGCCACTACTTTTTGTGATCTTGGGTTCCAGTTTTCTTAGCTAAAAAATGAATTCGTTGAACAATATATATTTTTAAGTCCCTTCAAGGTTTCACGCATTTTCATACGTATGTGCACACACACAGGATCTCAGTCCATCATTTCATTCCTGGAATACTGAGACAGCCTACCAAGTGAATTCAGTTTCTCTCGTCCATTTTTTATCTGAAGAGTCATCTTTACTCTTCTGCTCCAGTATTTCACTGACTCTTTATTGGTTGTTGTCCTTTATTCTTGAAGAAGACCAAAAAGACATTACTATATTAGAGTCAAGTTACACCATGTCTGCGTCTGATCAGACCAATATAAGCTCAGAATGCTCTGCCACAAGTTGGACACAGAGAGTCCCTATGAACATTAGAGGAGTCTTCTTTAACTTTGTGCATCTTGTGTTTCTTCTAATTCAATTCTGCTTTGCACATAGAGCACAGCACATTCTCTGATGAGGGCATGTTGGAGACAACAGTCCTCATTGTCTCCACTGTCATGCAATCAATCACCTCTAAAGTTTCTGAGACCTTGAGAGTGTCCTTGCATCGCTTTTTCTGACCATCTTGTGAGCACTTGCTCTGGGTGAGTTCTCCATAAAATAGTCTTTTTGGCAAGCACACATTTGACATTCACACAACACGTCCAGTCCAACAGAGTTGAGAAAGGTCCTCAGTGTCTAGTATCTTATCCTGCCATGAGATCTTCAGAATCTCCTAAGACAATTCAAATGGAAGCAGTTCGGTTTCCTGGCATGGTGGTGGTATACGGCACAGGTTTCACAGGCATATAACAATGAGGTCAGCACAGCTGTGCTAATTTTGGCCTAACAACGCCAAAAAAAAAAAAATATACATACTCCATTGCCTGCAGCACATCATCCATATATGGAATCATTGGTTACAGCAAATGAAGAAATTTTGAATGCTATGGATAAGTTCACTGATCTTGACAATATATTTTCCAGAGATGTGCACACTGATAATGAAGTTGACACATACATTGCTGGAGTAAGCTCAGTGTTTGGGAAGCTCTGAGAGAAGGATTATAGACTGGCCCCTTCTTGGTTACCATGTCAAAGGAAACTTCCTCTGCCTGGTTTTCTTTGGCTTCCATAATCCGGCTCTACCTACTCACTATTATCTTCCCACAACTTCCCAAAACATAGCCAGACTAACTTCTTCAAAATTTGCCTCTCACAGTCTTGAATTCCATCCCTTCCTATATCCATCTATTATTCTTCTGCCCACATAGTGGATAGAATACTGGATCAGGAATCAGGAAAACATGAGTTCAAATTCTGTCTCAGACTGGGCAGACTGTGGGCAAAGTATGTAATAATCTCCGACTTGGTTTTCCCAACTGCAAAATGGGAATAATAATAGTCCCTATTTCCAAGGATTGTTGTGAGGATCAAATGAAATAATATTTGTAAAGCACTTGCTTGGCACACAGTAAACATTCTTACTCCCTTTTCTTCTCTTTCTACTCTACTTTTTCCTATCCTAGCCTTCCTTCTTTCCTTCCTTCCTTTTCCTATTCAAAATCCAACTCAAATCCCACTTTCTCTTTAAAACTGTCCTTTTCTGTCACAACCCTCACTGAGTCCCCCTCCATTATACTGAGTGGATTTAGAGTTAGAAGTAGACCCAAATCTTGATTCTTCCACTTAACACTCATGTGACTTTAGGTGAATCACTTAATTTCTTTGGGTCTCAGTTTTTACATTGATAAAATGGACTAGAGGCATCTAGGCAGTACTGCAGTAAAGAGAGAATCAGGAAGACTCATTTCTGAATTCAAATCTGGCCTGAGGTACTTCCTAATTGTATGACCCTGAGCAAGTCATTTAACTCTGCTTGCCTTAATTTCCTCATCTGTAAAATGAGCTGGAAAAGGAAATAAAAATCACTCTAGTATTTTTGCCAAGAAAACTCCAAATAAGGCCATGAAGAGTCAGACATGAGTGAAAAGACTGAATAACAATTATAAAATGGATTAGGTAGCTTCTAAAGGATCCTTTTAGCTATAAATATATGATCTTATGAGCATTCTGGTTGCCACCATGTACTTTGACACATAATTATAGATTATCCCATAATATTCATAATTCATGAAATATTCATAATATTTGGGTAAATCTTTTTTCCTCAACAAATTTTCAGCTCTGTGAGGACAGGTAGGCCAAGTTTTTAGTATATAATAGCCAGTAGCAAAATGGATTTTTTTCTGTATATGATAATATATTTCCATCTTCCCTGTCTTTGCTCAGGTCATGTTCCTATGATTAGAATGCCCTCTTTCCTCACCTCTGACTCATAAAATCTCTAATTTTTTTTGAACCACAGCTCAGACATCTCCTATTGGAGGCCATTTCTAATCCATGATCCTACCTGACTCCTGCCATGACTTTGCATGTATTTTGAATTACTTATCAGCGTACATATTGTTTTCTTGTGTAGACTATAAGTTCCTTGACAGCAAGATCTATTTTTTCCTTATTTCCCTTATGTTAGGATTACTAGGTGAGAACTCAGGTTGTCTGGACAATTACAAGGTGAGAACTCAGGTTGACTTGACAGTTCTCTGGCTCAGACCTGTAAAGGGAGTTTATACCTTAGGAATCCTAGAAGGAGCAAGCTCATTGGTTGAAGTGGTTCTTCCCAGAAGCCCTTGCATTATCCCACGCCCATTCTCTGGGAGGATAAAAGAGGACACCACTCCAGAGATAGAGAAGTCTCTGCATTACATCAGGCCTGACAGGGCTCTCTGCAGGAAGGGAAGTCACTTCTCTGGACAAGAGTTAACAGCAACTGCCTGGAGACAACGGTTCACTACAGGAAGAAGAATCTGTCCAAGAGATTTGAGTTGACACAGCAGATCTCTTCCCAGAGAGCGATCCGGCAGCTTCTGGAGATGACAGCTCGCTACACCCTTATATCCCTAGAACTTAGCCACAATATACACTCAAAAAATGCTTCTTGAATTGAATAATTAAAATAACAAAAATCAGAGTGTCAGGGAAAGATCTTAAAGATTTTTTTTTGGTCAAGTTTCTGGTTTTTTAGGTGAGGAAATTGCATGTGTCTGAATTGCAAACAGAACCCCATTATGAAACCCAGATTAGAGTTCTTTGGCTCACAATACTCTGCATCCTAAATATTATTAGCAATTAGCAAAAGAGATGAATCTCGAGTAAGAGAGAAGATAGATGGGTACAACAATATGGCAGTTGGGGTAGCCAAGCAAGTGGTACAACAATACGGAATGCCTTTGCTGGGCAAGAACAGGAAAGGAATGAAACTTTCTAATCCTGAAAGAATAATAATTATAAAGATCAAAATAAAGGTCTAAATAGGGCAACTAAGAGGCACAATAGAGGAGCTCTGTGTCTGGAATCAAGAAAACTCATCTTTATGAGTTAAATTTCAACCTCAGACACTTCAAGGTGTGTGACCTTGGACAATTCACTTAACCTGTTTGCCTCAGTTTCCTCATCTGAAAATGACAGAAAATGGCAAATTGCCTTAGTATGTTTGCCAAGTGGAGTCACAAAGAGTCAGATAGGCCTCCTCTCTGGGCCTCAGTTTCCTTAGCTGTAAAATGAGTTAGGTCTGGATTTATTATTCTACTATAACTTCATAGGTACTATGTGAGACTGAGAGGGGTGTGAATTTATGGCTTGATATGTAAATTCTATACTGAAAAGGAAGAGATTAGTTAAGAAAACCACCAAAGTAGCATTGAAGAAAAAGTATATTCAGTCTAATTAAAATTAACAACAAGTAGGAGACTAGTGTTTAATACCATGCTAGTTTCATTGAGTGAAACCTGTAAAGTATCATTTTGCCCCTAAGAAGCTTATTAGCATGGATAAAATCCCAAGAAGGAAATCCTTTTGAGGTTTGTGATTATGTGAGGAAAACCTCTCAAGTGCCCTTAGGAACAAACACTAATGATACCACCCTTTAGTTAGTTATTGACTTGTTACCATATTAATTCTCTCATTGAATTCAAAGGAAATGCAGTAGTTATAATCTGAAATCACATCATAAATTATTTTAGATGCAAAATAATATCATTAATTAGCTCAGATCTCTCACTCTTGTAATACCAAAGAAACCAATTTTCCCATTAGATAAATCTCTTCTCAGTCTTAAAACCTGACAAATATCATGTTCTTGGACATATATACAGAAACATAGACAAACATTTAAGTAACATTTGCTGTGAGAAAGGTCACTTACCAGCATTACCACTTTGCTCTAGAAAAACAGGGGAAAGACAAAACTATTTATTAGAATTCCTTTCACCCATGTCAACTATCAACTTCTCTAAAATACTTAAATTAGAGTGTGATGAATCAGTTCCTCTAAAAAATTAGCTGCCTTTTCCTCTCAGAAAGTCACTTTTTTTCAGTTCTACCTCACTGCCTTTTTTGACTGCTTTTCTTCAGAAAATAAGATTTAATTAAACAAGTTAAGATTTTTATTGATTGAAAAATAATTAAGTTTATCCATTTCTCCATAAGACTTCTCTTTAGAATGTATTCCCTAAATATTGTTAAAGTCTCTCAAATAAGATAATTGACAATCTAAGTCTCCCCAAAAGTCTTGTCCAAAGGCCATTAGTTGTTAGCTTGTTTAGGAATAGTAATTCTTTTTGTCCTCTCTCGGTACCTCAGAATTGCTAAAAGATGAAAGTTGAATAGGAGTCCCAGTTACCTGTATTTTTAAAGATTTAATTTAAAAATTTTTCAATTAATAAGCATCATAGATTCTCTCTTCCATCCACCCTCTTGGAGAGAGAGAGAGAGAGAGAGAGAGAGAGAGAGAGAGAGAGAGAGAGAGAGAGAGAGAGAGAGAGAGAGAGAGAGAGAGAGAGAGAGAGAGAGAGAGAGAGAGAGAGAGAGAGAGAGAGACAGGAAGACAGACAGACAGAGAAGCTCCTTATAACAAATATAGTCAAATTCTCACATTGACTATGTCCCAAAATGTCTCATTCATATTGAGTCCCATCAGTTCTCTCACAGATTTGGTAGGCAACAATGCATTATAAACAGTCCTTTGGAATTATGGTAGATTATTGCATTGATCTGGGCAGCTGTTTTTATAATGTTATATTTATTGTGCTAATTGTTCTCTTCTTTCCACTCACTTCACTTTACATGAGATCATACAAGTTTTAACCAGGATTCTCTGAAATTATCTTTTTTATTATGTATCTTGGCACAATATTATTTTATTATATTCATATACCATAATGTGTTCAGCTATTCCCCAACTTATGTTCACACTCATAGTGTTTCTTTTCTATAAAAATAGTTTTATCATTCTCATATAAGAAAAAAACTTCCATAAATATTTTTTGTACATGTGGGGATCCTTTTGCTCTTTCTCTGAGTTTGTTGGAGTTAGAGGCCTAGTATCAGTCTTGCTAGATCAAAAGTTATGTGCAGTTTAGCAATGTTTTAAGGGTGCATAATATCAATTGATAAGGAGCACAGGACAGGTTTTCTGAAGGAGATGTTGTTTGAGCTAACATTTGAAGGAAGCTAGGAATATCTGGATAAAGAGATGAGGACGGACAGCCTTCCAGACATTGGGAACTGCCGTTGCAAAATCAAGGAAGCCCAAGATGGAATATTCAAAGAATGACAAGCAAATATGACTGGAATCACAGAGTATATAAAAGAGAGGAGAATGTGATGTAAACTCTGAACCAGATTATTCTCAGGAATTGCTGAAAAAAGATCCCATCCTGTTCCTACTATCAATCAGAAACAGATTAGTTTTCCCAGAATTATCTTGTGAGCATAGAATGATGTGAAGCTGGAGTCTATTGTTAATCCATCTATCCCTTCCCCAGTCTCTGAGACTGCTTGATTAGTATAGACAAAAAAACTCCTCCCTGGACCTTGCTCTCATCCCTTCTTTCCCATGAGATCTTAAAAGTTTTTTCCCCAAAAAATTGCTTGACCATGTTGCTTAATCAGTATGACTGTTTTTCTTAGTCATATTTGATTAAGTCCATGAGCTATTTCACTTAATAAATAACAAACCTTTGTGCCCTGTGATGCTTTTGACACAACTTCTTCATGCCATGAATTAAACTATTACTCCATTATCTTATAAAATTATGCTCCCCCAAACCTGCTTCACATTACCACTTCAACCTGCATGACTATAAGAAAGATAGGAAAGGCCCAGGTTGTAAAGAGCTTTTAATGCCAAAGCACTTTATATTTGATCCTGGAAATAATGGAGAGCCACTAGAGTTTATTGAGGGGAAGGAAAAGGTGTTTAGTTTCACAAAACTAGTAAATATCTGAGGCTGGATTTTCTGTTTCCTCCGGGCATCTACAAGATTCATTTTCATGAGTTCAAATTTGGCCTCAGCTATATCCTGTGTGACCCTGGGAGAGTCACATAACCCTATTTGCCTCAGTTCCTTATCTGTAAAATGAACTGGAGAAGAAAATGGCAAACTACTCCAGTATCTCTGCCAAGAAAACCTCAACTGGAGTCATAGAGCTGACTGAAATAGCCAAATAACAAGAAGCACCTACTGCGTGGCAGTCACAGTGCTAAGTACTGAAGATAGAAAAAGAAACAAAAGATTCTTCTTACATTCAAAAAATTTAAAATTTAATTAGATAGGGGCAGCTAGGTGGTGCAGTGAACAGAGCACCAGCCTTGAATTCAGGAGGACCCGAGTTCAAATCTGGTCTCAGACACTTAACACTCCCTAGTTGTGTGACCCTGGGCAAGTCACTTAACCCCAATTGCCTCAGCAAAATAAATAAATAAATAAATAAAATAATGAGATAATTGAATCCATGGGACCAGATGAAGTTTTGTAAGGGTGAAAGCACAGGAAGAGAAGAGAATGGAACAAAAGCAGAGACTTAGGGGACACACACATGTTCATACACATGCACACATATTTAATAGGTGGAAAGAGGAAGGTAATGAAAAACAAGGAACAATCTGAAAATTAAAAAAAAAAGAATCAAGAGAGATCCTCAAAAGCCAAGGAAGGAAAGGATACCCAGAAATAAAGTCTGGGCTAGTACCAAATGCTATAGCAAAATCAAGAATGGCAAGTATCAAGAAAGGTCCATTGAGTTTGGCAATTAAGAAATCAATTAGGGACATTAATGAGATCAGTTTCAGGGGTTGAGGAATAATTAGGTAAGAGAGAATATGGATGAATCATCAAGTACTGAAGAGATAGAAGAAGCACAATACTTTCCAGAATGAAGATCCTTAGAGAAGAGTTATATCTAAAAATTCTGGTGCCAAGGAAAGAGTCACAAAATGTATATTATAGCCAACAGCAGGAAAGCCATCTTTAAATCATTTTATGATCATTGGCTGACTTTCAATTTTAATTGAATATTCTACTTTCCATTTTAATTGAATATTCTTGCTAAGTGGCTGCTAGTATATTATACTGAGTCAGAGTGAACTTGTACAATTTGGAAAAGTCTTCAGTAACAAGGGTAAAAAAAAGAAACAACTCAGAGTTTCTGATTGTGCCATATTAATTTTTCAAAATTTGACATTTTTAACTCTTATGATATATTTTCTGAGACTCTTGGGGAAATTAATGCTCTTACTTTTTCCATGAGAGCAGAAACTTTCTTATCCAAACCTTGTATCATTCTTAGCACCTAACATAGCACTCTGCATTTATTCATTCATTTTTTATTAAAGCTTTTTATTTTCAAAACATATGCACGAATAATTTTTCAAGATTAACTCTTGCAAAACCTTATGTTCCAATTTCTGCCCCTCTTTCCTCTTCCCTTCCCCTAAGTGACAAGTAATCCAATATATGTTAAACATAGTAGAAATATACATTCATTCATTCTTTTAAGTACCTACTATGTACTATGTAATGGTACTTTCATGTGCCATTCTGTAAATACAGAGATTAAAAATGACATAGTCCCTGCCTTCAATAAACTCACATTCTACTATAAGGAAATGATATATACATAAATAATTAAAACTAACATATATATAACTACACAAAAAGTAATGAGGGAATCTCTCATAGCTGGAAGGAATCAAGAAAGACCTTGGTATATAAACATAATAAAAATTTGTTGAACTGAATTGAACTAATGGACTCCACTGGTACTATAATATCCCTGTGTTTCTAGCTCTAAAATTTAAAAGGTAGCAGATAATCAAGTTAAAAATGAAAAAGAACAATGCACATATATATTAGACAGCCATTACCAATTAATAAGTGGTCAGAGAATATAAGCAAATAGTTCTCAAAAGAAGAATACAAATAATTATGTCATATGAAAGAATGCTCTGGGACAATATTAATAAGAGAAACATAAAATAAAACAGCTGTGAGGTTTTATCTCATACCCAGAAAATTGGAAAAGAGGATGAAAGATGGGAAAATCCCTCTTGAAGGAATTGTGCAAAGACAGGCATGTAAATATACTGCTTGTGGAGTTGTGAATTAGTCCATTCATTCTGGAAATCAATTTGAAATTATGCTAAAAGTGCCTAAAATAGCCATATCCTAAATCAGCTTATTCCCAGGAATTGCTAAAACAAGCACATCCTGTTCTTATTATCAAATCATAATCAGGTCAGTTCTCCTAGACTGTCATGTTTGCATTGAATAAGGTGACGTCTGAGTTCACTGTTAATCCATCTTTCCCCGAGTTAGTTCTCCAAGACTGCAAGAATCTCTTCTGTGCATACCTTGTCTTTTCAGTTATTCAGTCAGTGAAAATTTATGAAGTGCCTGCTCTTCACTATGCTTAGGGCTTAAAATTGCCCTCAAAAAACTTATAATCTAATGGGAGAGACAAGCAAACACATATGCACAAACTGTGTAGCTTATTTATTTATAGGACAAATAGAAAGTAATTAAGAGAGGGAAAACACCACCTGAAATATATATTAAATTTGACAATGTAGTATTCACATTGACTTGTTTATACACATCTATTACTGAATTTTCCTCTGATCTTTTAATGTATTTTTTTTAAAGTTCTACTGATGCTTTTTGTTTTATTTTCTTTTCCCTTTTTTCTTTTTCTTTCCTTTTCTCTCTTCTTCTCTTTTTCTTCTCCCTTGTATTCCCTTTTCTCTTCTTTTCCCTTCCCTTGCCTTTTCTTTTTTCCCCTTCCCCAATTTGACCTCATTATCATTACATTTATCTCACCCAAATCTCTCTTTTCAGGAACAAAAAATCCTTGATAAATAAGTATAACCAAGTGAAATAAACCTATTTGAAGATGCCTGTCTCTTATTGCACCTATAGTCTGTCTATCTATCTATCTGTCTACTGATTAATCACCAAGAAGTGTTATATTTCCTCATCAATCTTCTGGAGTCAAGATCGATTATTACATTGGTCAGAATGATTAGATTTTTCAAAGCAGTTTTTTCTTCACAAGATCATAGTCACTATATACATTATTCCCTTGAATTTTCTCACTTCACTATCAGTTCATATTAGTCTTTGTAGGTTCTATGAATCCATTCTTTTCATCATCTCTTATGACAAAATATGACAAAAATTATGTATCATAATTTGTTTAGCAGAGTACAAGAAACAAAGTAGATGTCCATTGATTTAGGAATGGATACATGAGTCTAATGGAATGTTACTACATTGTAATTAATAATAAATATAAAGAATGAGAAGCATAGGAAGACTTACATGAACTGATTCAAGATGAACTAACCAGAGCCAGAAAAACCATGTACATAATAACTACAGCAGTGTAAATGGAAAGAAAAAATAAAAAAGAAAGCAGTCAAGGTAAGCCCCAAGGAAGATACAAAAAAAGTTCCTTTCTTCTTCTTTGCAGGGCTAAAGGTAGGGTAATATGGATGTGGAATACTACTCATAATATTTGTGTTGGTTGACACATTGTTTAGTATTCCAACATACTTTTCTTTTTTTTATAGCCCCCATTCCTATAGAAATTATTTTTAACTTTTTTATGGAGACAAACAAGGTTAAATGATTTGCCCAGCTAGTTAGGGTCTGAGACCATTTGATCAGGTCCTCCTGACTTCAGGGATAGTGTTCTATCAATTACATCATCTAGCTGTCCCCATTCCTTTAGAAATTTAAAATTCATAAAGCACTTTTACCACAACCACCTCATCATGAAGTAGGCAATACTTAGTTGTAGTAATTTTTAATCACTATTTTATAGGTGAAGAAATTAAGTTACAGTTACTTTCCCATAGTCACAGTGCCAGCAAGGTTTTAACAGTAGACTTGAGTTCAGGTTTTCTGATACTATGCCCAATGTGGTTTCTATTATATCACATTATCTAACCACTGTTGTTGTTCAGGCATTTCAGTTATGTCTGAATCTTTATGATCCCATGTGGGATTTTCTTGGCAAAGTTACTAGAATTGTTTATTATGTCCTTCTCCAGTTCATTTTACAGATGAGGCAAACAGGGTTAAGTGACATGCTCAGAGTCACCCCACTAATAAATATTTGAGGCTATATTTGAATCCAGTCTTCCTGACTCCAGGCTCAACACTGTATCTGCTGTACCACATAACTATCCCATTACAATGTGCTAGGTAATGCTGATTTACAGTAGAATTAAATGTTCAACATTCTAGAAAGAGTGAGAGATCACCAAATCCATCCTTATGTTACTTAATCTAGAAAAGGGAATTTTCTAGAGGATTTAAAATGAGTAGCTGAAAAAATAAATCATCATAGGCAATTTCTTTTTTAAATGTTTATTTTACATGGTTTTAAATTAAATTTTAAAATATTTAATGTTTGGTTCTTAGATTATCTTCATTTCTTAAAATATCTCTCTACCCCTCCTACCAAGAGAGCTATTCCTAAAATAAAGAATTTTTCAAAGGGGAAAATCATTTAAGACTAATCAGCACATCAGGTCTAACAGGTTGTATTCCAACTCCATGGTCCCCTACCTTTAAATGAAAAGAAAGGAGGGAGGTGCATTTTATATCTCTTTTTCAGGAATGAGCTTGATTGTTGTAATTACACAGTATTCAGCATTTGAACTGCTTCTCATAGCACCTTGCAAAAAAGTACAAAGCCAATTTCAAAGTTTTTTTAAATACATAAAAATTAAGAGACCAGCTTAAGAATTAAAGAAAGGAGGTTGGGGGGGGTGAGGAACTATGACCATAACCATACAAAAATAATATTCAGAGATGAAAAAAAGGTAATAGACTCAGTAAATTCTTTGCCCCACTCTTCATGGAAAAATATTAAGAAAATTCTCATGTAGATGAAAATTCTCAATATTCTTTCTAAGGAGATAGGTCAGGGATATTGAATTAAATAGTAGTAAGGCCATAGCCCTATTTAGTAACATGGGTGGGAAGAAAGAGACAGAAAGAAAATTAAAGGTGAAATTCTAGAATTGCTGGCTCATATATGTAACTATTGGTAAAATAGTGTCATAACAACAAAAGCCAGGAAAAGTATATTAGAATCAGGGGACCAAAGGTTTAGAATGGGATAATTAGATGGTGCCAGTTGTGAGTTCAAATCTAGCCTCAGACACTTATTAGTTGTGTGACCCTAGTTAAGTCACTTAACTCTGCCTCAGTTTCCTCATCTGTAAAATGAGCTGGAGAAGGAAATGGGAAACTACTCCAGTATCTTTGCCAAGAAAATTCCACAGACAGTATTGGTGTGATATGGCATACAGTCTAACAAAGTGTTGGACACAATTGAAGAACAATAAAAATAGCATCTACTTTCCAGGATTGTTGTGAGTGAATTAATATTTAGAAGTGATTTACAAACCTTGAAGTGCTGTATAAATGCTAGTTGAGAGAGAATACAGAGGAAAGAAGAGGAAAAGAAAACAGAGGAGAGGAGAGAAAAAGAGAAGAGAACAGAGGAGAATAGAGTGGAGGAAAGGAAAGAAAAGGAGAGAAGAAAAGAGAGACAGACAGATAATAAGATTTTTATCATCTTGGAAGTAAGAAAACTGAGAAGGTAAATGACCATAGAGATTATGGTAGGAAAAATGGTGGATTTTGATCAAGAAGGATCAATAGTATCAGATCAGCTGGTCTCTCTCATTCATTGGAAAGAGGAGTCAACTGAGATCCAGAGCATCAGGTTGATCTAATCTCTCATAGACATCTCTCCTTCACTCCACTCACACAGCTACCATGTTGGTGCAGACTCTAACCACTTATCACCATGACTATTTTTTTTATCTGTTTATTTTAATATCAAATTTATTTCTCACTTTTAATAATAGCTTTTTATTTCAAAATACATGCAGATATTTTCATCATTCTCCCTTACAAAACCTTGTGTTCCAAATTTTTCTCCCTCCCTTCCCCACATTCCCCACCCTAGACAAGTAATCTAATAATATGTTAAACATGTGCAAATTTTCTATATGTATTTTTCATTTATCATGTGGCACAGGAAAAATCAGATCAAAAAGGGGGGGGGGAAGCAAGCAAACAGTAACAAAAAAGATGAAAATACTATGTAGTGATCCATATTTGGTCCCCCTCAGTCCTCTTTTTGGATGCAAATGGTTCTCTTCATTGTAAGTCTATTGAAATTGGCCTGAATTACCCCATTGTTGAAAAGAGCCACTTCCATCAGAGTTGATTATCACCATGACTATTTCAATAGCCTCCTTACTGGATTTCTTGCTTTAAATTTCTCCTCATAGTGATCTTCCAAAACTTCCCAAAGTTCCAAAACAGGTCCAATTATGTCACCCTGGTACACTGCAGTGGCTTCCTATTATAACTGGTATCAAATACAGACCCTTCTGTTTCACATTTACAGCTCTTTACAATCTGGCTCCCTCCTATCTTTCCACTCCTTCCACTACACTCTCTTCCAGGCATTCTTTCATCTCCCATCTAATTTAGGAGGACATAATACATAGACACAGATAACAAGAAAGACAAAATAATATAGGATAAGAACATACTATTTCTTTTTTTTTTTTTTTTTTTTTTTTTTCAGTACTACAATCATTTATTAAGCATCCAGGATATTCAGGGAACTATGTTGAAGACTGTGATAGGTTATTACTAAAAAAAAAAAAAGAGAGAGAGAGAGAGAGAGAGAAAGAAAGAAAGAAAGAAAGAAAGAAAGAAAGAAAGAAAGAAAGAAAGAAAGAAAGAAAGAAAGAAAGAAAGAAAGAAAGAAAGAGCAAGTCTTAATTTTTTGCCCTCAAATAACTTAGAGTCAACTACAGCACCATTCATCCTGGGTTTTCTCATTGCTCTTTGAGTACCTCAAATGACCAGGAAGTATTTTCTTGTAGCTTGCCTTAATTTTTCATTCCATTCACTGTTCCTGGTTCCTCCTTCTAGTGCCACCTACAACAAGACTGTTTTTCCCCCTTCCCCTTGCCCTACACAGAAGGCAACTTAACAATTTGAAATCAAAGAGCACATCCTCCAGTTGGATCTCATTAGTTTCAGCTAGGGTTTTACTTTTTTCCCTACTCACCTTAAACTTAATTTAAAAAGCCTTTTCATTAGCTCCATTGCCATCTGCCAAAAGTTGTTTTCTAAGTTCTCTAAAATGTTCTCCATCTTTTGCCAGAATCTGATTATCCCAGGGATGACTTTGGAACAGTATGAAAAGTGCTCTTACTGAGATTCTAAAATCTCATCTTATTAATAACATGGATAACTTCAGAAAATGGAATTTCCTTAATTTTGAAAGTTTAATCACTTTATCTCTATGAAATTATTGGAGGCAAAAATGTCAAGTTCATATATTTTGAACCACTTTCTTCTAGTGTCCAGAGTGGAAACAAATCTGTCTTAACTATGTGACTCTAGAAAGTCCCTTAATCTCTCTATAGCTCAGTTTTCTCATTTCTTTTTTTTTTTTTTTTTTTTTTTTTTTTCCTTTAATTCTTTTGATATTCTTTTTTTATTATATATATATATATATATATATATATATATATATATATATATATATTTTATAATATTATCCCTTGTATTCATTTTTCCAATTTACCCCCCCTCCCTCTATTCCCTCCCCCCGACGACAAGCAATACCATACATTTTACATGTGTTACAATATAGTCTAGGTACAATACATGTGTGCGAATATCACTTTCTTGTTGCACAATAAACATTAGAATCCGAAGGTACATGCAACCTGGGCAGACAGATATTAGTGCTAACAATTTACATTCCCCTCCCAGTGTTTCTTCTCTGGGTGCAGCTACCTCTGTCCATCATTGATCAACTGGAAGTGAGTTGGATCTTCTTTATGTTGAAGATTTCCACTTCCATCAGAATACATCCTCATACAGCATTGTTGTTGAAGTGTACAGTGATCTTCTGGTTCTGCTCATTTCACTCAGCATCAGTTGATTTAAGTCTCTCCAGGCCTCTCTGTATTCCTCCTGTTGGTCATTTCTTACCGAGCAATAATATTCCATAACCTTCATATACCACAATTTACCCAACCATTCTCCAACTGATGGACATCCATTCATCCTCCAGTTTCTAGCTACAACAAAAAGAGCTGCCACAAACATTTTGGCACATATATGTCTCTTTCCGCTCTTTAGTATTTCTTTGGGATATAATCCCAGTAGTAGCGCTGCTGGGTCAAAGGGTATGCACAGTTTGATAACTTTTTGGGCATAATTCCAGATTGCTCTCCAGAATGGCTGGATTCTTTCACAACTCCACCAGCAATGTATTAGTGTCCCAGTTTTCCCACATCCCCTCCAACATTTGTCATTATTTGTTCCTGTCATCTTAGCCAATCTGACAGGTGTGTAGTGGTATCTCAGAGTGGTCTTAATTTGCATTTCTCTGATCAGTAGTGATTTGGAACACTCTTTCATGTGAGTGGATATAGTTTCAATTTCTTCCTCTGAGAATTGTCTGTTCATATCCTTTGACCATTTATCAATTGGAGAATGAGAACATACTATTTCAATAAATCATTTCTTATTTTAAAAGTTTGTAGAATCATAGAATATAAGGTTGGAAAGAACTTGGGTACTCTTCTTGTGATATTCTCCTGACACAACAAAGTAGCATGTGAGGTCTGAGAGGTGGGAAGGAAAATGACCAATGGCCATAATGAAAAGAAGTCCCTTCTCTCACATATCTGACTAGGGGTCATTCAGCCACTGCTTGACCACCTCCAGTCTGTAGGAAGTCTCTGTCTCAGAAACATCCCCTTCTACTTTCACATACCTCTGTTAGAGACTTTCCTGACATCATCTAATTTTATTTCTTTGCATCTTCCACTTACTGTTATTAATTCTGTTTTCCGAAGTTGAAGAAAAAACCTAATTGATCATTCTTCCATATGATAGCCCTTTAAGTATTTTAAAACAATTATTAATCCCTACAGAATCTTCTTCACTCCAGGATTAACTTGACCAATGCCTTCAATTTCTCTCATGTGACAGGGGCAAGAAGCCCTTCACCATTTTAGCTGACCTCCTCTGCATGTTCTCTACCTTATCAATAACCTTGTTAAATTTTGTCACCTAGGACTAAATATCAGTCCTCTAGTCATTGTCTAACTGAGAATACAAAGAAATTATCACCACCTTATTCCTGGAAGTCAAATCTCTTTTAATGCAACCCATATAGCCTTTCTTGGCTTGCTACATTTATTGTGGCATATGATGAAAAGTAAATGATAATCTTTGAGAATAAAGGATGAACAACAAAAACAATACTGCTAACTTCTCCTAAGCTTGTAGTCCACTAAACCCACAGGATTATTTTCAAAGTGCTAACTATGCCTCCTATTATATACTGTTGAAAATGTTTTTTGAACCCATATGCAATATTTTATCTCTATTGAATGTCTTCCCATGTTCTAGTCTATTGAGATCCTATTGGATCCAGACTCTTTTCTCTTCTATGTTGGCTTATTTTTCTATGTAGTGTGTTGACTAGTCACTCCCTATTTATATTATCTGCACAGTTAATAGCATACCACCTATCTCTTTGTCTAAGTCACTAATAACAAAAAAAATGAGTAGCAGTTCAGTAGGAATGGGGGGACAATGTATTTCAAGTATTGAGTAACTAGGTGGTACAGTGGTCAGAGTAGTGCGCCTGAAGTCAGAAACACTCATATTTGTGACTTCAAAACTGGCCTCAGACACAGTAACTCTATGACTCTGGTAAATTACTTAACTCTGCCACAATTTCCTTATCTATAAAATAAACTGGAGAATAAAATTGTAAACTGCTCCATTATCTTTGCCAAGAAAACCTCAAATGGAGTCATGAAGAGTTGGTCACAACTGAAACAAGTGAACCACAGTTACCACAAAAGTAAGTGAGCAAAGGCTCTAGGTGTGTGTGTGTGTGTGTGTGTGTGTGTGTGTGTGTGTGTGTGTATCAAGAGTGTATAAAGTCAGAGTAGCCCAATTTGACATAGGGGCAGCTAGTTGGTGTAGTGGACAGAGTATCAGCCCTGAAGTCAGGAGGACCTGAGTTCAAATTTGACCTCAGACACTTAACACTTCCTAGCTGTGTGACCCCAGGCAAGTCACTTAACCCTAACTGCCTCAGCAATGACAACAAAAAAGAAAGAAAGAAAGAAAGAAAGAAAGAAAGAAAGAAAGAAAGAAAGAAAGAAAGAAAGAAAGAAAGAAGAGAGAGAGAGAGAAAGAAACAAAGAAAGAGAGAGAGAGAAAGAGAAAGAAAGAAAGAAAGAAAGAAAGAAAGAAAGAAAGAAAGAAAGAAAGAAAGAAAGAAGAGAGAGAAGAAAGAAACAAAGAAAGAGAGAGAGAAGAAGAGAAGAGAAGAAAGAAAGAAAGAAAGAAAGAAAGAAAGAAAGAAAGAAAGAAAGAAAGAAAGAAAGAAAGAAAGAAAGAAAGAAAGAAAGAAAGAAAGAAAGAAAGAAAGAAAGAAAGAAAGAAAGAAAGAAAGAAAGAAAGAAAGAAAGAAAAGAAAAGAAAAGAGAATTGGCACATAGCCTGAAATAAAGCTGAAGAACTTGGGTATCACATGATGCCCACAAAGCCAGCCTTGAATGACAGGCAAAATAGAGATGAAATTCTTCCTTTTATACAAATTCTTTGTCCTTAACCTAATGTCATATATTCTAAAACCAAACTTGTATCTCTGAACAACAAATCTATGAATTAAAACACATTAGAAATGATTCTTCAATTTCCTATTTGCTAATGTTAGCCTGAATTATTTGGCTTTGTCCTTGGTATAGTTTCTTTAGAATCAGGCACATTGGTGTCTCTGAGTTCACTGGATAAAGGAAATTTTGGAAATGAATCCTGAAAAAGTGAGTCAGATCATGTATGGGTCGTGACCCATTTTCTCTAGTGAGACCAACCCGACTGAAACTTCTCACCACTTAAATGCCCTTTACTTCTTTTCTCTCACTATGGACACTAAGCATTGGGAGAGATCTTTCTGATTGTGAAGGCATTTCTTTTGCTTTTGTTTTCCTTGTTCTGTATAGTATAGGAAAGCAATCTCTCGAAGCTCCATCTAGCCCCAAATCAAATGCCTTTGAACTCCCCCATTCCTAAGGAGAAAAAAGACCAAGTTTCAAAGGTACTTGCCTTTAGGCATCTGGAGGACTAAATTTGCTGGGCTCCGCACTCGGATTTCCTTTCAGGTGATCATGGATTTGGCAGTAAGGAGGCTGGCTAATCCTCAAAGAACACAGATCATCCCACCCTGCTCCCCTGCCCCATAATTAGGTGCCCCAGTTACTCCCAATAAGCTTGTGATAAAAGGAAATCTCCTGAGTGGATGCTGGGCAGGTGGCTTTAAAAGGTCTAAATTACCATCTGAAATAGCTCTGATGAAAGGGGTCCAGGCAGGTGCGACTTACCCTGACAAGGATGGGGACACACTTGTTCAGGGGCGGGGCGGCCACAACCACTCACCCTACATCAACACTGATAAGATGAGTGTTACTGCCATAGAAAAGGATTTCTTAAACTTTTTCCACTCGTGATCCCTTTTCACCCAAGAAATTTTTATGTAACCCTGGATATATAGTATGTAAAATAGGTATACAAATCAAACACTTACAGATAATAAATTATAATTTCACAATCTCCATATGCAGTTACATGACCCTATGTGGGATCACAACCCACAGTTAAGAAGCTTTGTCATTGACTATCGATAGGGCAGAGAGGTCTGTGACCCTGCTGACTCCTATTTTAAGAATAAGGGTGTCAAGAATTAGGGACCTAAAGGGACCTGTATGTGCCAAAATGTTTGTGGCAGCTCTTTTTGTTGTAGCTAGAAACTGGAAGTTGAATGGATGTCCATCAATTGGAGAATGGTTGGGTAAATTGTGGTATATGAAGGTTATGGAATATTATTGCTCTGTAAGAAATGACCAGCAGGAGGAATACAGAGAGGCTTGGAGAGACTTACATCAACTGTTGCTGAGTGAAATGAGCAGAACCAGAAGATCATTATATACTTCAACAACAGTACTGTATGAGGATGTATTCTGATGGAAGTGGAAATCTTCAACATAAAGAAGATCCAACTCACTTCCAGTTGATCAATGATGGACAGAAATAACTATACCCAGAGAAGGAACACTAGGAAGTGAATGTAAATTGTTAGCACTACTGTCTATCTACCCAGGTTACTTATACCTTCGGAAGCTAATAATTAATATGCAACAAGAAAAAGGTATTTACACACATATATTGTATCTAGGTTATATTGTAACACATGTAAAATGTATGGGATTACCTGCCATCGGGGGGGAGGGAGTGGAAGGAGGGAGGGGATAATTTGGAAAAATGAATAAAAAAAAAAAAAAAGAATTAGGGACCTAAAGGTTTGAGAAGGTGGAAGCAACAATTATAGGGAATAGGATGAAGACCACAACAAGAGAAACACTCCACAGTCACGGGGGGGTACCCGATCTAAGATCTAGGGTGCAAAGCTCAAAGTCAAGTTTGTATCAGTCATCATGCATTTTTTTAAACTAACATCTTGACACCACAGTACACTGTGCTAGTGAACAGCTAGAGAAAAATCCCTTATTAGAAGGAATTTGCATTCTTATGGGGGTGACAACAAGGATATAAAAACAGAGAGAGAGACAGACAGACAGACAGACAGGCACAAGAGAGAGAGACACACACATATACAGAGAGACAGAAATTCAGAGAGACAGAGACAAAGAGAGACAGAGACACAGAGAGAGACACACAGAGAGATAGAAACATAGAGACAGAGATAGAGAGATACTACATATGCATAGAGAGAGAATAATGTCTTATTTGCTCTTTTCTTTCCTTTGATACTGCTACCACCCTGGTTAGACCCTTGTCACCTCACATCTGGACTATTGCAATACCCTCTTAACTATTCTCTCTGTTCCATTTTAATCTACTTTTCACTCAGTTACCAACTTAACCACTAAAAACACAGGTCTGACAATGCTACTTGCCTAGCATTAAACTTTGGTTTCTCCCTGTCACCTCAGGGATCAAATATAAAATTCTGTTTGACTTTTAAATTCCTTCAATAACCCAGCTCCTTTCTACCTTTATAAGTCTAAGAAGACTCTTCACCATCTTATAATCCAGTTATATTGGTCTATTTACTCTTCCTTGAATTAGACCCTACATCATCTGAAAAATCCCACTTTCTGCAAGAAGCCCTTCCCCAAAATTCCCTTCTATTAACCACGTCGATAGCTTGTTTGCATATCAGTGTTTGCATGTAGTCTCCCCTATTATATTAAAAGAGTTTTAAGAACAAGGGCTGTCAAGGCTGGCATATAGTAGGACTTTAATCAATGCTTGTTTATAGGCTGTTAACTGACCAAAAGACAGGTGTTTGAGCATCTTCTTAAAAGGAAGAGGAACCCTTTGAGGCTGAGGAAAGGGCATGAAGGCAGTCAGTGAGAAGAGAGTAAAACAATTCTCAGGATTATAGCTGGAGGAACTAGGAGTCCTTGATCACTTTAATTAAGCAAATATTTATATTATTTTCATGTTGTTTCTCCCATGAGCTTTTTGAGGGCAACAACTATCTTTTCTTTGTTTTGTATCCCAAACATTTAGCACATGGCCAGGCAAATAGTAGGCAATTAATCAATCTAGATCAATTGATCTAGAATTGATAAATATACTTATTTTATAATTAATAAAATGCCTACCGTGTGCAGATAATTGTATTAGGGAATGAATGGTGAGTGGAATGAAACATTTTCAGTGATGCATAGTCCTTGTCTAATACAGAATAAGACGATCAATATGAATTCAAAACTTGTAAAGATAACTGTGTCATGCATTTTATTTGAGAAAAGCAACATAAAATGTCAAATATGATCAAATGGGAAGGAGAATATTAGTGAAAAGATAGCTTTGGAGCTCAACTTTAAAGGATGGACAAATATTCACCATGTGTAGCAGAAAAGAAAAGGGTATTTCCAGGTCTCTTTATAGGCATAAAGGATAATATAAACTGAATCATGGAGGTGTGAAATATTGGGGCATGTTTGAGGTTACAGGGAGCTGTCAATTTGATTGCAGTAGGGAGCATCAGGCAGGAAGAAGCATGATAATGGGCTAGAAAAACAAAATAATGTTGAGGAGTAGAGAGCTTCTAAATACAAAACAAATCAGTTTAGCTTTTATTATGTAAGTAGTAAGAAATCACCAAAGATTTTTAAGCAATGGAATGATATTTTTGGATCTATAAATAAAGAAGAGTGACCACTTGCCCCTACTCTTGACCTCTCCTTCCTTCTAGACTTAGGTAAGGATTTTTTCTTCTCCTTGAGATCTTTCCCAATTCCTCCTTCCTCAGCTGATCTTAGAATCATAGAATTTTGAATCTAAAGGAGATTTTAAAGATATCCTAATCCAGGCTTTTTAAATTGTGGATGTCATGGGTCTCACTGGCAATTCTTCTCAGAATAATGTTTTTAAATGCTTTTACAAATACATAGGATTAAAAAGAAAACCAATTATAATGAAATAAATATGTAATTAATTTTTCCCATCCAAACTCAGAAATCTGAAATCTTTCCAAGAACTGCAGATCCTCTGATATAGTACAACTCTTACATTTTACAGATGAGGAAACTGAGGCTGAGAGAAATGATTTGCATCTAACATCCTACTACTAGTAAGCAGCAAAATTCCATAGTCTTTCTAAAACATCACACTCCCCTTTATTTAAACTTCCCCTGTAGCAGTTATTGACTGTCCTAGGTTCATGTCCTGCCTCTGGGAGTGATTGAGTAATCTCAAGAAGTCACTTATGATCTCAGTGCATTGGATACTTTTCTAAGATTTTAAGTTTCAGAACAGTTATATGTCTGCATTGGTAGAGAAAAGTTCATTTCTGGGAGTTCCCTTTACCTATGAAATCATGGATCTTATTGATATTAAATGGCATCAATTAATCAGAAATTGGTAATCACGTGTTTATTTTGGATCAAAGCAATGATGCTATGGCTTTCATTTAGAGCATGTTCTATTGTGGATGAAGAACTGGGGATGCTATCTGACCCTTCTACAATGATGCTTATGACATTTGAAAGTTTTTCAGAAGTGTATGTCCCTCTGGTCTAATGATCTGTTAAGAAATTCTTCCCAATTTAGAAAGGTTTTTTCCTAAAGAAGCCCCCAAAGGGAGCCTCACCTACAAATTAGAAGGCTACAAACCAGAGAAGCTAAGGCAAACCCGGCAATACCTCTTCTCTGTTTTCAAAGGTTTGTTGGCAGATAGGTTCAAGCTTTCAGGGTTGGGTTGCACGTTGACTTTTTGTAGCATTTTAATGGAAGGCTCTCCTACTCTTAGTGTGTAAACAATGAGGCTACAGAGAATTCAATCCCATTTCCAGAACCCACTCCGAGTTCATGAGTTCGCTATTTCAAACCAAATGCAAACCTTCAGTGGTCAGTTTGGTTTTTGTCTTTGGCCAAACACAACCTTCTATGCTTTATAAGTGGGTAGGCTGGGATGGGAGGTCTTTAGAGGGCTCATAACAAATGGAAGCAAAGGCTTTTGGGACAGAAAACAAACTCTTTCCAAAAGAAGATTTCGATGATTAAGTGTAAATGAATCAGAAACATATGGATTAAATTTCCCTGAAATTACACAAGGTTTTATAAATTAAGAAGGGGCATGGAATAAGCCTGGTTTTTCTGGTAACCCCCCAAAACATCTGAGAAAAAAGACAATAAACACATACACAGAACCTCAGACATTCTATGAACTTAAAATCCATCTGGGATGTCCCTTCTTTGGTAAACAAGGCTGTGTTTTTCACCTCCCATCAGCTAAAGGGGAGAATCTGGAGCAAGGGAGATAAAAAATCCTTCCCTAGACAGAGAGAGGAAGGGAAAGGGTAGCAGGGGAAAGCCAGTTCATGAGATGTCTGTTAAATCTTTTCATTTAGTTACCTTTCCCTTTATGAATGCCGCTAAGATTTGGGCTTTACCATACATAACTTTAACTTAGTAATATCCTTCATGGGGCTATGATTTGCTGGCTCCATATGTAACCTCTTGGCCTGCAGAACTGGCTCCATCTCAGAGTCTGTTGTTACCTCTGTCTTGGAGGGTTTTTTTCCCTCAATTTTTTTGTGGGGGGTGGTGAGAGGGGGAGAGGTGAGAGATAGGGGAAAGAAAGGAGGTAACAGGCAGGAAGAATGAGGGATAGAAATAAGAGGAGGGAAGGTAGGATGCTGTTTTTTCCTAGTGAATCTATTTAATATGGATTATTGTCTGGGCTGGTTTGAAAGAAGGAAAAAAAAAACAAGACAAAATAGAAACTCTAAGAGTTTAAATGTTTGTTGACATCTCCCCCTCTCTCAATTCCCCTCCCCACTCTCCCGATCCCTCTTATAAAATTCATACTGAAGCTAGCCGTTCCCATTTACTTCTGGAAATGTCATGGGCAAGGTAGTCATTATTCCTATTTTCTGGCCCAGCCTGCTCAGTCCTCCACTTTGGGGCAATTAAACTAACTCTGCCTCCTTTTTCTCCTCCTCCTCCTCCTCTTTAGGGCTGACCTGACAACTGCCTTGCATTTGGATTTACTGTGTGATTTATCAGACCCATTGATGTATGGCTGCATGATTTAGTACTCTAAAAATACTGTGGAATGCATCCCCAAAAGCAATATATGCATTATTATTATTAATAATAATAAAGATAAATGTCAGCCCCAAGTGGTTTTGATGGGTCTTGCCACTCCATTTAACATTTTAACGGTGGCATGCGGCCCCTACATGGCACTTGGTTACGTCTGATGCATTCAAGCAGACTAAGAAAAGGTTATTTGTCAAATGCTGGGTCTGAGTTGGGGGATATTTTTAAAGCTTTGGGTCAGACCAGCCCCAGCTGCATTCCTGTCCCTGACATTCAACGGGCTGAACTTTGTCACATTATTAAACTGTCAGCAATGCAAGGGCGTTGTTTAGATTTCTGGTGGGAACTCCTCACACATGCTCTGCCTCCTCTATGGGGATTATATCAACACCATTGTCGAGCACATACAAGTGAACTGAGCTGTAATTACCCCCGGAAAGCCCTGCTTGCTTGGTCTCATTGGGCTAAAATGGAAATACCAGAGACAGGCTTCTATGGGCAGAGTGCTATCACACACACACACACACACACACACACACACACACACACACACACACACACACACACACACACACACACACACACTGCCTACATCTAGGCACTTACCCTTAATGTAGCCACAGCACTATTTCTTGAAAATTTGCTACGGGGAATATTACATGACCAGTTAACCAGACTGAAGCTTAGGGGAACATCGGAATTCTGATAGATATAGAGCAGGAGTTTGCCACAGTCCTAGAAGAATTTACAGATGTGCTTGTTGAATTTCTTTTAGCAATCTTTAAGTAGTTGTGAACAGTGGGAGTTTACAGAGACAAGAAATAATTTGTATTCCTGTTTTCATGAGGGGAAAAAGGAAGATTCCTATTGACTATTTTACTATTACTCTTGATGTTAATCCCTAGCAAAATTCTGAAACTAATCCACGTCTAATTCTAGTCCCTAGAAGGGGAAACTGACCACTACAAGACAGAACAACTAATACCAATCTGACATCATATCTCTCTCTGTCTCTCTCTCTGTCTCTGTCTCTCTCTCTGTCTCTCTCTGTCTCTCTCTCTCTCTGTCTCTCTCTCTCTCTCTCTCTCTCTCTCTCTGTCTCTCTCTCTCTCTGTCTCTCTCTCTCTCTCTCTCTCTCTCTCTCTCTCTGTCTCTCTCTCTCTCTCTCTCTCTCTCTCTCTCTCTCTCTCTGTCTCTCTCTCTCTCTGTCTCTGTCTCTCTCTCTCTCTCTCTCTCTCTCTCTCTCTCTCTCTCTCTCTCTCTCTCTTTCTCTGACACTCTGTCTCTGTCTCTGTCTCTCTGACTCTGTGTGTGTCTCTGTCTCTGTTTCTCTCTCTCCCTTTCTTTCTTTTTCTTTCTCTTTCTATCTTCCTTCCTCCTTTCCTTCTCTTCCTCCCTTTCTCCTCCCTTTCTCTTTCCTTCCTTCCTTCCTTCCTTCCTTCCTTCCTTCCTTCCTTCCTTCCTTCCTTCCTTCCTTCCTTCCTTCCTTCCTTCCTTCCTTCCTTCCTTCCTTCCTTCCTTCCTTCCTTCCTTCCTTCCTTCCTTCCTTCCTTCCTTCCTTCCTTCCTTCCTTCCTTCCTTCTTTCTTTTCTCCCTCCCTCCCTCCCTCCATCCTTCCTTCCTTCCTTCCTTCCTTCCTTCCTTCCTTCCTTCCTTCCTTCCTTCCTTCTTTCCTTCCCTCCCCCCTTCCTTCCTTCCTCCCTCCTTCCTTCCTTCCTCCCTCCCTCCTTTTCTCCCTTTTTATCCCTTTCCCCTCTTTGTTCCTCCCTCCCTCCTCTCTTTTTTTCTCTCTTTCTTTCTGTCTCTAAAAATGATTGTAATGATTATCAACTGTGAAAGACTTAGCTGCTCTAATCAATACAATGATCAAAGACTCCAAAGGACTCATAATGAAATTGTTATTTGCATCCAAAGGAAAAAGAACTGATGAACTCTGAGTGCAGACATTTTTTCCCACTTCATATATTTATTTATTTTTTGAGATGTGGCTAATATGGAAATATATTTTGCATGATTTCACATATATAATTGATATCAAATTGCTTGCCTTCTTGATGAATGAAGGGTTAAAGAGAGGGAGAGAATTTGGAAGTCAACATTTTAAAATATTAACATTAGAATAAATAAAGTAGAATTTTTTAAAAATTAGGTTACAAAATTGTTAGATTAGGGAAATGCTGTTGACACTCATAAGTCATGCACCTGGATTTTAACAAATCATCAAAGGCATCTGTGGTGTTTTTGTGGATAAGATAGATAAACTTTTTAACACCAGTAAAATAAAATTTAAAAAACAAATGTAAAGATCAATACTTAAAAATTTTCTACTGTAGAAGTGTCAGGTTGGAGAAATTCAGCTGAACTGTAAGTAGTTCATAGGAAAAAGATCTGTAGATTTTAATGGACTACCAACTTGTTATGGGTCAATATTTTGATGTGACCACCAATTATGTTAATTTCCTTACAACTAATAAAACTATAGTACCTAGAATGAATAGGAGATCCTCTGGACTCAATGCATTATAATCTTTGGATGACAAACTTTTTAAAGGGCATTCACAGATCACTATATCATAAGAAATTATATCATATGAGGGAGGAAATGGGATATTTAGCCTGAAGTATAGATTTAAGAAATGTAGGTAGGCCTCATAAATGTCTTCAGATTTTGAAGGACTGTTAGAAAGGTTTGACTTTACTCTGAGTGATAACCGAAAGTAGAATTGGTTTGAATTTGTTTTCAGATTAATAGAAGAAAAATTATCTGGTGAGAACTTTTCAAAAATAGAATTAACTACCATTTATGAAGGGAGCTCCGTTTCCCTGGTATTTTCAAGTAAAGGTCAGTCTGTATAATCAATCAATAAACCTTTATTAAGTACCTACTATGTGCCAGGTACTGTGCTAAGTGCCGAGAATACAGAAAAAGAGACAAATATTGTCCCTGTCTTTAAAGCACTTCACATTGTAATGGGTGAAAGAAGATGTAAGTAACTAGGTCCACATAAGATATGTATAAAGTAGATGGGACGTAATCTCAGAAAGGGAATAGTAGCAAAAGGGAGTGGAAAAGACCTTCTGTTGAAGGTGATGTTTGAGCTGTATTAAAGGACAAGCATTAAACATCCTAGCCAGGATTCAAAACAGATCCTCTGACTTCCAACCCAAAGTTCTTTCCACTGTACTGTGTGGCCATTCTAGGGTCTGGTCTAGACTCTGCCAGTAATCACGACCTGAGACAAACCACTTTCCCTCTTTAGACCTCAGTTTCCTCATTTATAAAATGAAGGGTTTGGACCAAGATCTTTGAGATGCCTTCCAGTACTGACATTCTGTGTTCTATTTCTACATTGGTGACCAAAAATAGAGCAAATTAGGGCTATAGAGCCACTTTGCAGAATCCCTGGAATGAACAGAGGCTGAAACAATACAGACATGGCACTAATGGGATTTAGTTACCCCAGTCTAAAACAAAACACATGGTGCAGCTTCTCAGCCCAGGCCCTGCCCTTACGGCCCCATTCCAGCTCACATAAACATGTGGGTGGTCCCTGGTGGGTGACTGTTAAGAGTGTGCCTGAGTACAGAGAAGGGGGAGATAGGAAGGAACCACCCTCTCTGTCTCCACAGCCACTCCCTTCAATTGACCCATCATCATGCACTAGTTCATTAGGGAGAAGGAATGGACCCCAGCCAGGCCTATTCTTACCACCATTTATGAATTAGTTTAAATTTTGGGCTGGTCCTAGTCCTCTTCGGTCCTTGGCATTTGCAGTGATGTGGGAAAGACGTTTCAGATGCTTTACCTTAGAAAGACAAGTAATTGGATGCTCTCATTTTAATTGTTATGTTTTCCAGAAACTTCAAATTATCAATAACAATTTTAGACACTTGGAGGACATATATTAAGGGATTCGCTCTTTAAGTTAGATTGGCTAAAAGGTTCAACAGCAGATAACTGAAAAATTGATACCATTAATCCCTTTCAAATGGCTCCTGTCTATACAGATGGATAGAATTTTTTTTTAATTATGAATCATTTGAAATTGTCATGATTCACTGTATTGATCAGAGTAGCTAAGATTTTCACAGTTCATTGTCATAGTGGTTGTTTCTGTCATTTCTGACTTTTCATGATCCTGTATGGGATTTTTTTGTTTGTTTTGTTTTTGGTTTTTTGGGGTTTTTTTGTTTTTTTCTTGGCTAAGATGTAGGAGTGGCTCAACATTTCCTTTTCCCCAAGATTAAGGCAAACAAAAATAAAATGATTTTGCCAAAGTCCCATAGCTAGAAAGTATCTGAAGCCAAGTCTGAACTCTGGTTTTCTTGAAATTAAACCCCAAACTCTAACCACTGGTTTATCTAGCTACCTCCATGATGGAAAAAATGTTCTTTAATATGGCTAAATCTCATGTTTCAGGATCAGTTATAGAGCTAGAAGGAACCTTAGGAACCATCTAGGTCAATCCTTTCATCTTAGTGATGAGGAGAATGAGTCCTAGAGAAAATTACCTGCCAAAAATCATGTGGTAGTGGGATTTGAACCCAAGTTCTCTTTACTACAAGTTTTTTGATCCCTTTGTCTCTTATCAGAAATTTAGTTGGAAATTTAAAAAAACCTATCATCATTAAATGACTTGCCTAGAGTCACACAGCTGGTAAGTATATGTGGTCAGATTTGAATTCAAATCTTCATTAAGACCCAGCTCTCTATCTATTGTACCACCTACCTGAAGACTGAATTAAATCAATCAATAAGTACATATTGAGCTTCTTCATCTGTATATAGTAGGGGATTGGATTAAAATACTCATCATGAGACAAAGCATAGGCTATTTGTCTCCTATGGAAAAAAATAGTATTACTTTGGTTACTGCTAAAGGACATGGTCATATATGAGGCTCCTACTTGGTCTCCATAATGTGAGAGGATTGGCAACTGAGTCAATAAGAAAAAAAGCATTTATTAAACACCTACTGTTAAGGTACAGTGTTAAGCACTTTACTACTACTACTACTACTACTACTACTGCTACTACTGCTACTACTATAACTATTACAACTATTACTACTAGTACTACTACTACTACTAGTACTATTAGTACTATTTTTACTATTACTACTGCTATTACAACTATTACTAGTACTAGTACTACTACTATTACTACTACTAGTAGTACTATTAGTACTATTATTACTACTACTACTACTGCTATTACAACTATTACTACTACTAGTACTAGTACTACTACTATTACTACTACTACTAGTAGTACTGTTAGTACTATTATTACTACTACTATTGCTACTACTACTATTACTACTACTACCACTACTGATGATGATGATGATGATGATGATAGTTTGCATTTATATAGCATCTTCTATGCACTGGACATTGTGCTAAGTACTTTACAAATATCTCATTCTATCCTTACAACCCCAGGAAGTAGGTACTATTATTATCCTTATTTTACAGTTAAGGATTCTGAGTCAGACTAAAGCACAGTAAGTGTCTGAGACTGCAGCTGAATTCAAGTCTTCTTGAATCCAGACCCAATATTCTATCCATTTTCACATATAGCTGTCTAGTTGGAAGGGTCTTTCTCCTTTCCCATAACCCTAACAGCAACTAAAGTGGCTATGCATGTGGCAGTGAGAATATGTGTTTGCCTAAGTGAGGTCAAGACTAAAATTTAAATATATTAGAATATATCATATTTATTTGTGGTTTCTAACTCAATATGAGACTAGCAGACATTAGCTTCTATTTGACTTTGACACCATGGGATTGGTAAAAGCTGAAGACCGAGGTTCTAGTCTACTGTGACATGTCAAAAAGGGCTTGGTAAGAAAGAAAATAGCAGACAAAGTTTCCTAGGATTGTTTGGAGATGCTTGCCAGCCTGCCTCTGAATAGTCATTAACCTAAGTGAATAAATTTATGAGAACTAAAGTGCTGCAGGAAAATCAGTGTTCATTGGGGTTGAGCTATTAACTAGCTTTGTGGCCTTGGGTAAGTGGTTTACCCCCTCAGGGCCTAATCTCTAAAATGAAAGTATTGGATTAATTGATTTCTGAAGTAGCCTTCAGTTTTAAGGCTAAAAGAAAAAGATTTATATGTTTCTTGCTAGCAATATACTCAAACAAACAACGGGCAAAGGATGTGGAGCATTATTAGAAATTTAATTCTGCTATTTGGTTTTTATTATCTATAGAGCAGCTGGATGGCACAGTGAATAAAGTGCCAGGTCCTTCCTGAGTTCAAGTCTAGCCTTAGGCACTTACTGTGTGAAGTTGGGCAAGTCACTTAACCTTGTTTATCTCATCCTTATTTGTAAAATGAGCTGGAGAAGGAAATGGCAAACCTCTCTAGTATCTTTATCAATAAAATCCCAAATAGGATCACAAAGGTTCTGGAATAATTGAATAACAAAATGACTTTAGTTAAATAGGATCTCCCCTAGATCCTCAGTTTCCTCAGTGATAAACAAGGGATATGAACCAGATCTCTTCAAGCCCTAAATCCTAGAATTGGATGTATAGGGGCAGAAACTAATGTTTTACTTTTGGATAATTACTGGTCTGGGAATCTTCTTTGTTTTGTTTTTGTTTTTGTTAGTTTGTTTTGTTTTGTTTTCCTTCTATTGTAACTCTTTAGATCAGAGTTCATTGCAAAATTTGCTACCACTGATTTCTTTCTTTGCAATTTTCCAATAAAATCTGGCAACAGGTTTGCAGAGAGGAATTCCTTCCTCCCCCACACCCCCCAATGAGAATCATTTCAACGTGAGGAAACCATGCAGGCCTGGTACAGACCTGCTGAGCCTCTGGATTTCAAAAATGGGACACGTACCCATCAAGGATCATCCCAGAAATCCGCTGGATTTCCAATCATTTCCTGGCCCTCTCCCAACACTGTGGCTACTTAGTTTTCGATAAAAGCACTTAAGGAAAGTTTAATGAAAGGAAAAAGTAGAGTGGAATTGCTTTTTTTAGGAATAGAAAAAAATATTGTGTTGTTTCCCTCTCCCTATTTTTCTTTCCTTTCTTTTTGCAGCATTTCTGCTCAGAGAAAATTATAGTGTGCAGGGCCAGCGTTGTGCTCTGTGTGTTTTGCTTATTACAGTGGTTAAAATGAGAAGCATGGGCAATGGCGTATCATTATGACATTCTTGATATCCCTGATATATTTGTGCATAGTTGTGCGTAGTTGTGGGTAAAGGAGGCAAGATGAGGAGCTGATATTCTGAGCAATTGTTCCATATCTTTGTTTATTTGTTCAGTATCCAGCTGTGCTACAGAGTCCCTACTAAGTATCTCTTTTTCAGTTTCTCCTTCCTTGCCCTAAATTTTCTTCTTCATTTCCTATCTCCCATGTCTGGATCTATCTCTTTCCAGGCTTCTCTACCTTCCTTTAAGTCTCAGCTGATGTCCCACTTTCATCAAGAACAGTCCCTCTTAAATGCTAATGCTTACCCCCCCTCCAGTGATAGCATAAATGTACCCTACCTATAGCTTGCTTGTACATCTTGTGTTGTTTGAATGTTTATTCATCTATTCATCACCTAATGAGATACTCAAGAGCAGTAACTGCTTTGTGCCTGAAAGGCACACAGGAGTAAGTGACTTAACCAGAGTCACACAGATTTTTTTTTTTTAACTTTAATGGAGAATAAAGTCTAAATGTCAAATAACTTGCAAAGAAAATTCTTTGAGTTAGAGATGTTAGAAACTGAAAGCTTTTGCTAGAGAAATTGCCTGAAATCTTACGTATATGATAGGAGCTCCAGAATATGAATTCTCTCCATTTAGGTTTTTTGGGTTTTTTTGAGGCTGGGGTTAAGTGACTTGCCCAGGGTCACACAGCTAGGAAGTGTTAAGTGTCTGAGACCAGATTTGAACTCGGGTCCTCCTGACTTCAAGACTGGTGCTCTAACCACTGTACCACCTAGCTGCCCCTCCATTTACTTTTCATCTTTCCTTCTTTAATTTTTTTCCCTAGGACTACCCAAGAGAAAACCTCTTAGCAGCCTTGTATAGAGGATTTAGGAATCCTTTAGGCATCATGGTATCCAAAAAAAAAAAAAAAAAAAAGCACTCTGATTCTAGAGTTAAGAAACTTGGGTTCAAATCCTGATTTTCCTATTTACTTGTCACATAACTTCCCTAGACCTCAATTTCTCTTCTGGTAGATGAGCTTGATGTTCTGTGATTTCCTGTACAGTTCTAGATCCACAGTACAATCCTAAAATAAATCAATTATTATTTATTAAGCATTATTGAGTTGCCATTCAAGGGACTATATGAAGCAATGATGGAAAAAAATGGACTTTAAGTCAAAAATTCTGCCATTTATTAGACATATTACCTTGGAAAAAGTATCACATCTCTCTGATCCTCAGTTTCTTCATCTATAAATTTGGGTCAATAAAACTTGTACTGCCTATCTCAGTTTTTTCTGAGTAAAGTTTGCATCAAGCATTATACAACTATCACTTGCAGCATGTGATTGTTACTATGTATTCTGTATAGACCTCTGCTATCCCTTTGGCAATTGTCATTTCAAATCGAACTAAAATAGGCTAGAAAATGCCTGATATTTATGTGATATGAAATTCTGTCCAACAACTTCTAATATAATTTCAATCTAATCTAATGAAAGCATCTTCTTTTACAGGATGTATGTTTTTTTTAAATAGTATTTTATTTTTTCAAATATATGTTAAGATAAGTTTTCAACATTCATTTTTGTAAGACTTTGTGGTCTAATTTTTTCCCCTTTTTTCCTTAACTTTCCCCTCTCCAAGACAGCAAGCACTCTGATGTAGGTTAAGTATGTGCAATCTTTTTAAACACATTTCCATATTTGTCATGGTGGACACAAAAAGTCAGACTAAAAAGCGGGGAAGGGGAAACAATGAGAAAGAAAACAAACAAATAAAAAGGTTAAAAACACTATGTTTCAAATCTATGTCAGGCTCCATAGTTTTCTCTCGGAATACAACTCGCATTTTCCATCCCAATCTATTAGAATTACCTTGAATCACTGCATTGTTAAGAGTCAAGTCCATTACAGTTGATCATCACATAATTTTGTTGTTTCTGTGTACAATGTTTTCCTAGTTCTGCTCATTTCTCTCAGCATAAGTTCATTTTGGTCTTTCCCATATTTTCTGAAATCACCCTATTCATCTTTCTCATAGAGCAATAATATTCCATTACCTTCATATACTATAACTTACTTAACCATTCTCCAACTGATGAGCATCCAACCAATTTCTAGTACCTTGTCATGTAAAAGAGGTACTATAAACATTTTTGCAAATATGGGTCCTTTTTCTTTTTGTGTACTCTCTTTGGGATATAGACCCCAGTAGTGAATTTGCTGGATCAAAAGGTATGCATAATTCAATAGCCTTTCGGGCATGGTTCCAAATTGTTCTCCAGAATAGTTGAATCATACAAAAGCATGGGATTGAAACAACTCCATATGCATGGGTAATTTTTCAACATTGACCCTTGCAAAACCTTTTCTTCCAAATTTTCCCCTCCTTTTCCCCAACCCCTCCCCTAGCTGGTAAGTAGTCCAATACATGTTAAATATGTTAAAATACATGTTAAATCATCAGACTCCCAAGAAACTGTCTTAATGACCTAGAAAAAATAACAACAAAATTCATATGGAAAAATAAAAGGTCGAGAATTTCAAGGGAATGAATGAAAAAAAAAGTCAGATGAAGGTAGCCTAGCTGTACCTGATCTAAAGCGATATTATATAGCAGCAGTCACCAAAACTATTTGGTATTGGCTAAGAAATAGACTAGTCGATCAGTGGAACAGATTAGGTACAAAGGACAAAAAAGGGTACATCTATAGCCATCTAGTGTTTGACAAACCCAAAGATACCAACATTAGGGACAAAAATTCATTATTTGAAAAAAGCTATTGGAAAAACTGGAAATCAGTATGGCAGAAATTAGATATGGATCCACACTTAACACCATATACCAAGATAAGATCAAAATGGGTCCATGATTTAAGCATAAAGAATGAGATCATAAATAGATTAGAGGAACAGAGAATAATCTACCTCTCAGACCTGTGGAGGAGGAAGGAATTTATGACCAGAGGAGAACTAGAGATCATTATTGATCACAAAATAGAAGATTTTGATTACATCAAACTAAAAAGTTTCTGTACAAATAATACTAATGCAAACAAGATTAGAAGGGAAGTAACAAATTGGGAAAATATTTTTACTGTTAAAGGTTCTGATAAAGGCCTCATTTCCAAAATATACAGAGAATTGACTTTAATTTATAAGAAATCAAGCCATTCTCCAATTGGTAAATGGTCAAAGGATATGAACAGACAATTCTCAGATAATGAAATTGAAACTATATCCACTCATATGAAAGAGTGTTTCAAATCACTATTGATCAAAGAAATGCAAATTAAGTCAACTCTGAGATACCACTACACACCTGTCAGATTGGCTAAGATGACAGGAACAAATAACGATGAATGTTGGAGGGGATGTGGGAAAACTGGGACACTGATGCATTGTTGGTGGAGTTGTGAAAGAATCCAACCATTCTGGAGAGCAATCTGGAATTATGCCCCAAAAGTTATCAAACTGTACATACCCTTTGATCCAGCAGTGCTACTACTGGGCTATCCCAAAGAAATACTGAGGAGGGGAAAGGGACCTGTATGTGCCAAAATGTTTGTGGCAGCTCTTTTTGTAGTGGCTAGAAACTGGAAGATGAATGGATGTCCATCAATTGGAGAATGGTTGAGTAAATTATGGTATATGAAGATTATGGAATATTATTGTTCTGTAAGAAATGACCAGCAGGAGGAATACAGAGAGGCTTGGAGAGACTTACATCAACTGATGCTGAGTGAAATGAGCAGAACCAGAAGATCGCTGTACACTTCAATTCTGTATGAGGATGTGTTCTGATGGAAGTGGAAATCTTCAACATAAAGAAGATCCAACTCACTTCCAGTTGATCAATGATGGACAGAAACAACTACACCCAGAGAAGGAACACTGGGAAGTGAATGTAAATTGTTAGCACTACTGTCTTTCTACCCAGGTTACTTACCGTGCAACAAGAAAATTGGATTTCACACATATGTTGTATCTAAGTTATATTGTAACACATGTAAAATGTATGGGATTGCCTATCATCAGGGGGAGGAAGTAAAAGGAGGGAGGGGAAAATTTGGAAAAATGAATACAAATGAAAACAATGTTATAAAAAAATTACTCATGCATATAAGCTGTCAAAAATTTTTATAATTATAAAAATTAATAAAATAAATAAAATACATGTTAAATCATATATATATGTATACACATATTTATAGTCATCTTGCTGCACAAGAAAAATCAGATCAAGAAGGAAGAAAAAAAACTGAGAAAAAAACAAAATGCAAGCTAACAACAACAGAGAGAGTGAGAATGCTATGTTGTGGTCCATACTTAGTTCCCACTGTCCTCTCTCTGCGTGTAGATGGCTGTGTTCACCACTGAACAAGTGGAACTGGTTTGAATCATCTCATTGTTGGAAAGAGTGGTGTCCATCAGAATTGATCATTGTATAATTTTGTTGTTGCTCTGTATAATGATCTCCTGGTTCTGCTCATTTCACTCAGCATCAGTTCATGTAAGTCTCTCCAGGCTTCTCTGAAATCTTGCTGTTGGTTATTTCTTACAGAGCAATAATATTCCATAACATTAAAATACCACAATTTATTCAGCCATTCTCCAATTGATGGGCATCCACTCAGTTTCCAGTTTCTGGCCAGTACAAAAAGAGCTGCCACAAACATTTTTGCACATACAGGTCCCTTTCCCTTCTTTAAGATCTGTTTGGGATATAAGCCCAGTAGTAACACTGCTGGATCAAAGGGTATGCACAGTTTGATAATTTTTTGAGCATTTTAAAATCATTCTCCAGAATGGTTGGATTCTTTCACAGTTCCACCAACATTGTATCAGTGTCTCAGTTTTCCCACATCCCCTCCAACATTCCTCATTATCTTTTTCTGTCAGCCAGTCTGAGAGGTGTGTAGTGGTATCTCAGAGTTGTCTTAATTTGCATTTCTCTGATCAATAGTGATTTGAAACACTCTTTCATATGACTACAAATAGTTTCAATTTCTTTATCTGAAAATTGTCTGTTTATATCCTTTGACTATTTATCAATTGGAGAATGGTTTGAACTATTTTAAATTTACATCAATTCTCTATATATTTTAGAAATTTTGAATGAAAAAATGTTTTTTAAGTTTATTGCTTTCCTTCTAATCTCATCTGCATTAATTTTGTTTGTACAAAAAATTTTAACTTAATATAATCAAAATTTTCTTTTTTGTGATCAATAATGATCTCTAGTTCTTATTTGGTTGCACATTCCTTGCTCCTCCACAGATCTGAGAGATAAACTGTCCTATGTTCTTCTAATTTGTTTATAATATCATTCTTTATGAACAGATCATGAACCCATTTCAACCTATCTTGGTATATACAGTGTTATGTGTGGGTCAGTTCCTAGTTTCTGCCATACTAGTTTCTAATTTTCCCAGCAGTTTTGTCAAATAGTGAATTCTTATCCCAAAAGCCAGGGTCTTTGGGTTTATTCAAATACTAGGTTACTATAGTTATTGACTATTTTGTAACCTATTTCAATCAATTGCTCTATTTCTTAGTCTTGGCTTTGATGATCATTGCTTTATAATATAGTTTTATATCTGGTACAGCTAGGCTACTTTCATTTGCTTTTCTTTTCATTAATTCCCTTGAAATTCTTGACTTTTTGTTCTTCCAGATGAAATCTGTTGTTATTTTTTCTAGATCATTAAAATAGTTTCTTGGGAGTTTGATTGGTATAGCACTCAATAAATAGATTAATTTAGGCAATCTTTATTATATCTTTATTATATTTGCTTGACCTATCCAAGAGCACTTGATATTTTTCTAACTGCTTAGATCTGACTTTATTTATGTGGAAAGTGTTTTGTAGTTGTATTCATATAGTTCTTGACTTTCCCTGGGCAGATAGATTCCCAAATATTTTATACTATTGACAATTATTTTAAATGGAATTTCTCTTTGTATCTCTTTTGCTTTTGGATTTTGTTAGTGATGTATAAAAATGATGATGATTTATGTGGATTTATTTTGTATCCCGCAACTTTGCTAAAGTTGTGGATTACTTATAGTAATTTTTCAGTTGATTCTCTAGGGTTCTACAAGATACCATCACATCATCTGCAAAGAGTGATATTTTGGTTTTCTCATTACATACTCAAAACCACTCCATATTAGCTTGAATGCCTTAACTAGATAAAAACAAACAATTTGATTGAACCAAACAATTAGAACTGAATGTGAAGAGGACCTGTAAATCTTCTTGAATCAAAGCCATTGTATGAGAGAGACCAAGTCACATCTTACGTAATTTGTCTAAAAACAAGAATCATCTCAGAACAATTTCCTTTTTGGAGAGATTCTGGGGGTTTGAATTTGGATTCCAGATATTGAAACAAATATGATAATTCTAAGATATCTTGAGGAACAAAAGGAAAATTGATCTGTCACAGAAGAGATATAATATTGACTTTACAAGGAATGTCCCAAAGAAATGTCCACTCTTTACCCAATTTTCTCTATCCATAGACAATAATAAAATTTGTTTTTATTATACAAAAATTTTCAGTAAATTGAATTGAGGCTAGAAGTTAATTAATATAAGGTTAGGTAGAGAAACTAATCTCTGCATAGGTATGACTCTACTCAGAATTTCTTATCTAAAGGTGAAGAAGCAATCAGAATGGACCTTAGAGACCATCACACTGTCTGTTAGGCTTCAAATGAGATAATTATTGTAACAAGTTACTACATATGTTGCTTATGCATGTGAATGGAAAGGGAAAGTACTAGTTCTCAGACTATTATATCAGACTATTATATACAGTGTGAGTTTGTTGTTGTTCATCTTTCATCAACAACTGTGATATTGTTCATCAGGATTGATGACATCACAAGGTAGTTGTCTTAACTTGCTCATGAATTGGGTTTAACTGAGACAGAGTTGAGGAAAGTCATCAGCCTTACTCTCTCTTCCAGAGTCATTGAAGTGCAGTAGCAGGACAAAAGTCAAGATAGGGAGTGATGTCCCAAAATGCAGTGAATCATCTTGGGGACCAAGCTCTATCAGGGGTTCTCAAACTACAGCCCGCAGGCCAGATGCAGCCCACTGAGGATGTTTATGCATCCCCCCAGGTTATGGCAAATGGGCTGAGGGGCAGAGACAGAGTGTGAGTTTTTGTTTTTACTATAGTGGGGCCTTCCAATAGTCTGAGGGACAGTGAACTGGCTCCTATTTAAAAAGTTTGAGGACCACTGCAAGTGCTTTGTAGTACCTGCTTCAGCTGCCTTCACGGCCATTGGAATATGCAGTTTCATATTCCCATTGCACTGGGGGAAGTCTTCACATTCTTGCCCTAACTCACTAACAGGTCTGCCCTGTCACTTACCCTCAACCTATCTGCCAAAGCAATTTTAACCTGTACATACTACAGCTTCTTGGAGCTACAGGTGAGAGTTGCATGAAAGGTGCACAGCAAGGGCAGATGAACAGCCATCACATTCCAAGTACTCACTCATTTTCCCCCTCTCTCTTTCTGCCAGATACAGACTTATTTATTCTGTTTCACAATCTCTCCTAAATTACCAATTATTCAACCAAAAGTTATTGTTTGTCCTCCATTCTTGAAGAGGATCCTCATATCAGGATGCTATAACATGCAAGTGAACTGGATTTAAATGAGGGAGGGCTGGGACAGGTCTGCTTCATTTTCCCCTCTATAGCTCTCTGGGTCCAATGGCCAGATATAGATCAGGATGACTGGAGATGGCTCTGGATGAAATGGGAGACCTTGGCCTTTTTTAGCCAAGGTCTAGGTAAACCTTAAGGGTCTATCTTTAAGGGTAGGTAAAAATTGAGGCAAATAATGGCCTCTTGTACCTAATTTAAAAATCTGAATAAACAAATAATAAAACAAAATACTTTATCAATCATTCATAGGCTTCAAGATTATTCTACCAAGATGCTAACTTTCCATGCACCACACCCAAACCATTCTACACCCACCTGTGTGACCCACTCCAACCCCAAGCTCCTTCCTAGAGCATTTAAATAACCCCTTCAATAATCTGGGTCAGCTGCTTAGAGTGGGTGGTGCACAGCTGGGCAAACAGCTGTTATTACTTACAGACATCATCTTCCTCAGACATTGTAGAACTACAAAAATGTGCTACTTTATCCTGATACTCTGGGTCAGGTGCTAAGACAATCATGTGACATATTGGATTGGACCTACAATCAAGAAGACAAGAGTTCAAATCCAGCCTTAGATATTTATTACCTGTGTGATTTTGGGCAAGTTTTTAATCTCTTTCCATCTTAGTTTCCTTAAATGTAAAATAGAGATAATAATAGCACCTGTCTTACAGAGATGTTATGAAAGATCAAGTTTTAGTAAAAAGTACTTAGCACAGGTCAAGCACACAATAGGAACTAAACAAATTGTGCCTTCCTTTTCCCTTCCCCAATTAATCTCTGTTTGCCTAAGTTTCCTTATCTCCAAAATAGATATAATAATATTACCTTTCTTCTATGTTTATTGTGAGGATAAAATAAAATAAATTTTTAAAGTGCTTTGTAAACTTTTTGTTGTTGTTGTTCAGTCACTTCAGTCATATCCAATCTTCCTGATTCTATATTTAAAAGCTAGCATTTATATTCTAAAATATATATATATATATATATATTTAAAGCACTATATTTATAAAAACTAACAATTATCATTGAGTATCCAAGGAAGTATAGAATAGGCAATGATGTATCCTTTCAAATTTGAAAAGGCTTGCCCTTTACATTTTAAACAACAATAGAAAATGGTACATGATAAATGAAATGAAATAACATGCTCAATAAATGATATTAAATGGATATGGAGATCACTGAAGCGCTGTGAAGTGGTTTTAAAAACTTTCATGGAGGAAAAGAGTTTTAAGATGGACCTTGAAATGAGGCATATGAGTAGGGAGACCATTCTAAGCAAGAGAAGAGAATAATAGATCTACAGTTTTATATGCAAATATCTTTTTTATATTCTACTATGTGACAGAAATTCTTGTTTTGTTATTTAAGTTCAAAATAAAATACAATTGATTATTTTTTTTTAAAGGAGTTACTGAGAGCCTTTGGAAAAAAGGGTCCTGATCATTTTTTCTGCATTTTTCCCCCTCTATCTTACTTTGATCATCTCCTACTTATCCACATGGAAATAATTCTAACTATCAAGAAGAGACTAACTATCTTAGAAAGCTATGGAGTGATCCAAAATATAAAAAGAAATAAAAGGGAGTGTTTATTTACAGCCAAATGTGACTACATCAGCCTTGAAAACAGGCAAGGAAACTCATTCCTCCTCTTGAAAATGAAATGGATCTGTATGTGAATATAATATTCCAAAGAGCCCAGCCATCACCCTCACTTGGCTGAGCTAGATCCACTCCTTTCTATCTTTAAAAAATACAAAACCTGGGGTTGTTGGCTATAGTAATGGTCTTTCTTAGACTTCTAGGTTTCTGACATCTGAAAGGTTTGTGGTATGCCCAAAGAAAGACTTTTTACCTACTTTTTAAAGATACATTTTTTCCTTTTCTTTTTTTTCCCTACAAGGCAATTAGGGTAAGTGCCTTACCCAGAGTCACACAGCTAATAAGTGTCAAGTTTCTGAGGTTAAATTTGAACTCAAATCCTCCTGACTAGAAGGTTGATGCTGTACCACCAAGCTGCTTCTCACTGGACACATTTAAGCACTTTTGTAGACTAGATTTGCTCTTTGTCTGCCATCTACCATCTTGGTAGACCTCCATGGTAGACAATTCCATCATTTTTTTTTTTGGAATCCCCAGCTAGTATTCCCAAAGGGTGAAATAATTTCAATCATCTTTTCCTATAAGGACTTCTACTTCCATTAAGGGATAGTTGCTCCCAAATAAGGGAGAAAAGAATTTGCCTCTAATTGGCTTGATAGTTAAATTAATTCACTTATTATACAAACATTTATTAAGGATCAATTGTGTGTAGAATACTACATCAGATACTGGGAGCATTATAAGTCACTCTGCCTATGCTAATGTTAATTAATATTATTCAGTTCTGACTCGTTCTTCTTGAGCCCATTTGGAGTTTTCTTGGCAAAAATGTGGGAATGGTTCACCATTTCTTTCATATTACACAGATGAAGAAACTGAGGTAAATAGGATTAGCTAATTTGTCTAGGGTCACATGACAAATTGTATCTGTGGCCAAATTTGAACTCGGGTCTTCCTGACTCTAAGCCCAGTGCTCTATCCACTGTACCACCTAATTACTCCCACTCCAATTTTTGTTGCTGATTAGTCATGTCTGACTCTTCATTATCCTGTTTGGGGTTTTCCAGACAAAGATATTGGAGTAGTTTGCCATTTCTTTCTCCAGCTCATTTCACAAAGATGAGGAAATTGAGGCAAATAGAGTTAAATGATTTGCATGGGTCATATAGTTAGTCAGTGTCTGGGGTCAGACTTGAACTCAGGACTTCCTAACTCCAGGCCTGGTATTTTATTCATTACACCATTTAGCTGCCCAATCAGTTGACAGACTACTGGGCCTGAAGTCAAAAGATCTAGCCTCAGTCATTCACTACCTGTGTGACACTATCACTTAACTACTGTTGGTCTCTATTTTCTTAGTTGTAAAAGGGGGAAAATAATATTACTTATTATAAGTAATGTTACTTATAATAATATTACAATCATTTATGTTATTGTAAGGATCAAATGACATAACATTTGTAAAGAGCTTAGTATAGTTCCTGGCACATAGTAGGCACTTAATAAATGCTTGCTTTCTTCTCAGAGATAAGACAATGCATTTTAAGAAATCTATACCAGAAATTGTGACAATAATAGCCAGAGATAATAAAAAAGGGGGAATGACCCACATGTGCAAAAATGTTTGTAGCAGCCCTTTTTGTAGTGGCAAGGAAATGGAAATTGAGCAAATGTCTATCAGTTGAGGAATGACTGAATTAGTCACGGTATAAGAAAGTAATGAACATCATTGTTCTATAAAAAAATGTTGAACAGGCTCATTTTAGAAAAGCCTGGAAAGATTTACATGAACTGATGCTGAGTGAAACAAGCAGAACCAGGAATACATTGTATATAGCAACAGCAAGATTGTGCGATGATCAACTGGACAGACTTGTATCTTCTCAGTGATACAGAGATGCAAAGCAATGCCAATAAAGGATGAAAAATGTCATTTGCATCCAGAGGGAAAAATTATGGAGACTGAATGTAAAACAAAACATGCCACATTCACTTTTTAAATTTTTTTTCTCATGGTTTTTCTGTTTTGTTTTGATTTTTCTCTTCCAACACGATTCCTATGGAAATATGAATGGATATATATATATATACACACACACACATACATACATACATATGTGTGTGTGTATATATATATATATATATATATATATGTAAAACAAAAAAAGTATCTTTATATGTAACTGGGGAATATTTTAAAAAATAAATATAATAGCCAGAGCAAGTATTTGTTTAGTACTTCAAGTTTTAAAAGTCCTTTACAAATGTTATCTCAATTGATCCTCACAACAATTCTCAGAGAAAAATGGCTATTATTACCTGTATTTTATAGAAAAGAAACTGAGGCTAACAAGGTTATAAATAACTTGATTCGAGTCATACAGCAAATAAACATCTAATAACAATCTAATCTGAACTCAGATAATCCTGAATCAGACTCCATGCTCTACCCATTGTGCAACCTAAATGCCCTACAAGGATCAAATGCCATAATGTATGTGATAGTGCTTTGGAAACTATAAAGTACTTTTTAAGTGTAAGATATCATATAATCAGGAGGAGAATGTTGTATAAAAGCAAGCATTAGCCCAAAATTGCCAGGAAGATTGTCTAATTTTCAATTAGGGGCAGTTAGGTGGTTTAATGGATTAAAGTGGATCAGAAAGACCTAAGAGCAAATCTAGCCTCAGATAATGCTCACTAGTCATGTGACTCTGGGCAAGTCACTTAACTTTTATTTGTTTCAGCTTCCTCAATTGCAAAATGTGGGGTAATACTGGTTACCTCCCATGGTTCTTGTGAGGAGCAAATGAAATATTTGTAAAGTATTTTTCAAAATCCAAAGCAATACCTAAATTCTAGTTATTATTATTCAATAAAAACTAAATATTAAAATACTACTTTAAGCATTTTCAGTGATTTTGTGACTGCATTTCTGCTGATTAAACTAGCAAACGAAACTTAACCTGCTTTTATGTATGTGTGGGAGATGTATTTTCTTTTTTTCTAAAATACATTAAACATTAACCAGCCCCCCAGGCTAATGTTGGACATTACCCCCATCATTGAACATTAGTTGTAACATATACATCTGTTCCCAATGCTAGAGCACTTAATTTGGGAACCAAAATTACGATAATATAATAAAGAGAATGTATATATGATGAAAAATAAACTGAAGCATATTAAATTACAACTTGATGCTTTCTACTTTATTCAATCAATTTCAAGCTCTTTCCTATAACTCAGTTAAAATAAGAGCAAAGAAGAGAAAGAGAAAGCAATACTTTAAAACTATCTCCAATTTTAACCCATTTGTGATACTTCAATAGATTTAATAATATTTAACATTTTAAAACATGCAGAGTAATCATATGTATTTATATAGTGCCATTCTTCAAGAAGATATATAGAAATTACCTTATTCTACTTAATAGTCTATCCAAGAAAATAATGAGACTTTGGTTGATTTGCCATGAATACTGAAAAACTGAAGGACGTGAAGAAAGATTGGATGCTTCCATACACCAATCAAAGTTTTCCAGTATTCTACAGTTCATGAAACCATTTGTACTGGAAAGAGCAATATTGGGGTTTGGAGTCAGATGACTTGGGTTTGCTTCCTGACTCTCCAATTTCCAGGTTTGGAAATTTGCTTGGAAAGCATAGAATTAGAGTAACTGAAACTAGCTCTTATTAAGATAAATTTCCATCAATCTAGGCTAGCTTACGGAATTTTCCTTCTCTAAACTAGGGACATTTCTGTCTAAAACATTATGTCTAAGATTGGGGCACCTGATGCCCTGAACAGTCTTGTACACCCATTATTAAGTTGAGTTACTGAGTTACAGAGTAACAACTGTTCCTACTTTCTCTCCTGTTTTCTAGACTCTATCAAAGACCACCAACCTTCTGCTATGACCACATTCAGTTGGACGTGGGACAATGAATTGGCTCACTATTTATCTTGCATCAGTTATATTTTCACATCCCTGAATGAGACTGGGGAGACACCCTTGTCTCCTCAGCAACCCATAGACAAACTATTTCTTGGGGTGGGCTACTTCCTGAACTGGCATACTTCATCAAGTTTATAATGATTCTCAGTAGATTTAGTTTCAAGGGCTGATATTTGACTGTGCAATCAAATTATGGGAGTGTATTCCTGTTTGGAATCTTTTTCTGCATTTTGCACCAAGAATGGTTCAAATTGTCCAAATTATATAATGAAGTAGAAGACATTCATCTAGTTTGCCCTTAGCATGGATATAATCCTCATTGATTATGACTATGACACCTCATTTGGACATATTAAAATCTTGTTTTTCTTTTGCTTTATAAAGACCAAGTCAAAAGTCACCTGCCATATGAAATTTCCACATGTCCTTGGACCTCATAGAGTACCTTGTTTTGTAGCTTTTAAACTAACTTTTCATGTAAGATAGAATTACAGGATTATAGCTTTAGGGCTGGAAGGGAAATGAAATATCATTTTGCTCAATGTCCTCATTTTTCAAATGAGGAAACTGAGGTCCAGAAGCCCAGAGAGGTGAAATAATTTGCCTTCCTGGTCACATGGGTAAAATTGTGGCAGATCTGGAATCTGAACCTAGCTCCTCCTGCTCCATAAATAGAATTCTATACATTGCACAATGATGATAACATAATTAACTTTGAATTCATCTTATCCCCTTCTCATGTCCTGTTAGGTTAAGGGCTTAATTAAGATCTTTTTTTTTTTTTTTTTTTTTTTTTTCAATTGTGTTAGACTCATGATCCCTTTTGGGCTTTCCTTGGCAAAGATACTGAGCAACTTATATTTCCTTCTTCAGCTTTTTTTACACTTAAGGAACTGAAGCAAACAAAGTTAAATTTGCCCAGCTTCATACAGCTAGTAAGTGACTAACGTTGGATTTTTGCTCAGGAAGATGAGCCTTCCTGATTCCAAAGCCAGTGCTCTATTAGTTGTACCATCTAGCTGCTAGATTAAGGTTAAGGATTATGTCCCATTCAGTATCTAGCACACTGCCTTGCACATAGTAGGACAGTTAGCAATTGTGCATGGAACAAAAAATATATATATTTTCACAGTAAATACATGTATATGTTATACCTCGATAAGGTCTCCAAAATATTTTCTTCTAAATAAACTGTTAAATTAATTACACCATGAAGGTATAATTATGTCCATATTTCTACCACCTCTCCTTTTTGGTCATTATCTATGTTTAGGTCTTAATTTTTTCCCTTCTGAGTCTTGATCCTAAAGCTAAATATCTCAACTCTCAAATGTCTTTGACTATTGAATAACTTTCTCCAAGGTCGTTCTATTATTCAAATCCTATCAGTTCTCAGCAGTGAGAACACCCACCAATCTGCCTTTGTCATTCTCCTCAATTACTAGACACAATTGAATAAAATCACCTTACCAAGTCCAGGGTAAAGTCTTCTATAAATTCATGCTATTTAATGCCAACTGGGCTATCATTATTTCATGAAAATTTTTGTGTCCTTTCGCTGTAATTTTCCTCACTTCTCAAGTTATCTAGCTATCTCGTCTATCTCCAAACTTTTCTTCTCTCATTAAGTTGTCTAGCTATCTCCATTATCTAAAGGGAAAAGGAAACTATCTGCATCAAGCTCCTTCTTGTATCAAGCTTCTTGTACTCCATATCTCAAAAAATGCCTATATCCTATTGACATATTAAGCTAAGTCTAAAACATACTCATTTATCTCTCCTACTAGATTCACTTCTTTTTTCGATATTCTTATGTGTTTTGAGGGCCATGTAATCCTCCAAGTCTCTCTGCATTATATTCTCATATCATCTTTGTGCTTTTTTCCTCTCTCTCATTTTCTCCATTCAATCAGCTTTCAAGTCCTATTGAAATTACCTTCAAATCATCTTTTGCATCTTTTTCACTGCTTTCCTTTTCAACCACCATCTCTCAAATGCAGGCCCATATCAACTCTTGTCTAAACTCTGGCCTTTGCCTCCTAATTGATTATCCTTCCTATCCAATCTATCCTTCATTTTGTGGTTGTCATTTTTTCAATTGTGTCTGACTCTTCCTGACCCCATTTGGATTTTTCTTGACAGAGAAACTGGAGTGGCTTGCCATTTTTATCTTTGGCTCATTTTATAGATGAGAAAACTGAGCCAAAAAGGATTAAGTGATTTACCCAGAGTCACCTAGCTAGAAAGTGTCTGAAGCCAGATTTGAACTCAGGAAGATGAGTCTCCCTGACTTCAGGCCCAGCACTGTTTCCATTGAGCCACCTAGCTGCCTCATCCTTTATATAACTTTCAAAATAATCTTCCTATCCTGTCCCTGCTCAGAAACTGTCATTTTATCTTTGTTGTCTCTTGGATAAAATAAAAATCATTTTGTCTGACTTTTGTGGCTCCTCATGATCTGGCTGCAACCTACATTTTTTAGACTTATTTGACATTACTCTCCATGTATTTGATGTTCTAACCTGAAAAAAAGTCATTTTTCAGAAAGAATTGGTAATTAACATCATATTCACTTGACTCCAGGTCTAGACAATATTTTTTTTCTAAAACTATTGTTCCTAAGCAGCAGTAATAAAAACATAGCAATGTCAGTCACCAGTGTACAGAAAGCCAAGGGTAAATACCATTTGACTGGTCCTCTGCCTTTGATCACACTAGCTACATTCTTTGTCTAATGCTACAAGAGTCAAGATGAAATTTGTAATGAATGATGCTCACCCTTTTCTGAGTATGACATAAAGTCTAGCAAAAAAAAAAAAGCCCAAACACAATAGACTTTATTTGTTCCATGTCCTTTTCCAAATCTGTGTATAGTGTTCTTAATCAGCTAATCTGACTTTGTTTCACTTTATATTGATCTTTCCATTTTTCTTTCTTTTTCTTTTATTTTAATTTATGGAATACACTAAGCATTTCATAATATAGTGCAATTAAAAAAAGATGGTTATACATGAAACTGCAAATATGATATATACAACTTGCTAATCCTTCTAAATATACAACTAAATTTTTGAATAAATTTTTTTCCTTTCTTTTTTTTCCCTTCTTTTAAATCTATCCTGGTATAAAAAAGAATCATTAGAAATCATTTCTACATTACAAATGTGTAAAAGACCAGTAAATCCATCCTTCCTTTGGGATCTATACAAACCAAACAAGTTCTTTTCCCAAGGATGATGGTTTTTAAGAAACCTGGCAAGTTTGCAAATTAAGGAGAATCTACAGTGATTCCAGAAAAAGGAACTGAGGTTGCTACTCCTGCCTGCTCACCCTGCCTGTCCTTATGGGCTTTGTTTTTGACATTTCCCCCCACATTCTGTGAAGAGGGAAAGGGAACAGCACATCTTTAGATCTCAAAGTGAATTGATCTAAAATGCAAAACCAATCCAGATAAGGTTTTCACCTCAAAGGGAATCTAAGTCCTCCAATTTCAAATAAAGTAGTCTACACAGCCTTGCAATGAATGAATGGAGATGGTAGTATGTTTTCATGTGAATTTGGCAAATCTGAAGTCACTAGGACAATCCTCAAAATGATGGATCACCAATCATGGGCAGAAAAATTTCTGACATATATGAGAAAAAAGATTTACAAGAGAAGGAATGATAAATGGATAGGGGAGAGACATATGGGTGCTGTTTGGGAGGGAAGAGAAGAGGAATAAAGAATAACGAAGATAAATTTTCCCATTTCACCATTTTGCTGAGACAATTAGAGAAAATAGAAGGTGGGACACACAGAGAAATAGCTAGACGAAAACAGAAACTGAAAGAAAGAAATAGAGAGAATATTCTTCATTTTAATAGCACCAAAACATTAATATTTATTAATTGATCAATATATCAATTTTTTTCAACATTCTCTAGTCATTGAACAATTTAGATTATTAAACAAAATTGGTTATTCTCTTGTATAAATAAAATAGTTATGAATATAAACTCTATGAAGGAGAAAATACTTTATTCTGGTCCTTTTATCTCCTTCACTTACCTATACCATTATGCTTTACACATAATAGATGTTTGTTGAATTGAATTGAATGAAAGTCCACCTATGTTGTTATTGTTGTTTGTCCATCATTCAGCCATGACATGCAAGTGGATTGGACTGAAGTGAGAGAGCGCTGTGTAAAGTTACCAGTTTCATTTTCTCCTCCTAACGATTTGAGTCCAGTGGCAAGATAATCAGTACAACTAGAGATGGCCCTAATGCAAGGGGGGATCTTGGCCTGTTTAATCTAAGGTCTTTAACAGATCTCAGTCTGACTGACGCAATACCCAATCAGTGATTAAGGCTAGGTAAGCAATGAGACTGAGATTGGCCTCTTTTACCTAGTCAAAAAAAAAAAAAAAAAATATCTGAGAGGGGAATACCCTCAGGGTTTCTGGCCAAAAAAGAAACAATTGCTATTTCCATTCACTCTGAGCCAATCAGGGCCCAAACAATGACCAAGTTGGCTCAAGATCTATTATTGGTGAAACAATAAGAACCAGAGTGATTGGGTTTAAGACATGTTCCTAGTTCGTAAACCCCAAAATATCTTGTGAGGTTTCAGCCATATAAATTTACCTTCCTTTTTGTATCCTAAGTGCTACCCTATGTGGATAGAGGGAAGGGAAGGGAAAGAAGAGAAAAGTAAAGAAGTTGAGCTATCCAACTGACCCATTCCAATTGAGTCCCCAGTGGGGCACCTATTGCTCCTACTCACAAAGGTTGTTGTTTGTCTTTCAGTCTTGAAGAAGACCATGACATCAGGGAAGTTGTTGGTCTCATTGCTGGCCAATCAGCCAGAGCTAGAATGATTTGGATTTAAGGCATTGTTCTTAAGAAAGAAATTTAGCCAATAACCCCAAGAATGAGCCTTGCCTGAACTAGACTTGTTAAAGGTCTTAGCTTACAAAAAATCCACTTATATTTGCACATTAAAGACCCATCTGACCAAAATTGTTCCTCCCAGCAGTTTGTCACAACATCCAAAATTCCCACTACTATTGTTACTACTTTGGTTAAAGCTGTTTTCCGTAAATTCCTGTAAAGATAGACATTATTTGGGGAGAATAGATAAAAGGAAAAGGGAAAAATGAAGATGAACTTTTCATTTTTCATGACTTTGCCCTATAAAAAATAAGAGATTAGTTGCTAGGAAATCTGATTTCTCTTTTTCTGTTTATTTTTTGTCTTTGGGCACTTTCACTTCCTACATCTTCATTTCTTTCTATCTCTCTGTCTCTATCACTGTCTCTGTCTCTGTCTATCTCTGTCTCTGTCTCTCTCTCTCTCAAGAGACAGAGAAGAGGGAGAGGGATAAAGGGATAGATAAAAGACAGAATAAAAGGATGGAGACAGTGGAAGAAAGGTGAGAAAGAGGACAGAGAAAGAAGAGAAGACTAAACGAGGGGAGAGAGAATGAGGTGAGAAGAAATAGAAAGGAGAAAGAGGAGGAAAGAGTGAGATGAGAAAGAAAAAGAAAGATAAGAGAAAGGAGAAATAAGACATAAAGAGAGGAGTGGAGAGAAAGAGGGGGAGAGAGAGAGAGAGAGAAGAGAGAGAGAGAGAGAGAGAGAGAGAGAGAGAGAGAGAGAGAGAGAGAGAGAGAGAGAGAGAGAGAGAAAGGGAGAGAGAGAGAAAGGGAGAGAGAGAGGGAGAGAGAGAGAGAAAGGGAGAGAGAGAGAGAGAGAGAGAGAGAGAGAGAGAGAAGAGAGAGAGAGAGAGAGAAAGAGAGAGAGACAGAGACAGAGAGACAGAGACAGAGACAGAAAGACAGAGAGAGAGAGACAGAGACAGAGAGACAGAGACAGAGAGACAGAGAGGGGGGGATAGGGGAGAGAAATAAAGAAAAAAGGGAAGACATAGAAAGATAAAGATACACACATAAAGAGCTTTCTGTGCCAGCATTTCATGCTTACCTATAGACCTTTCTTTATCAGTGGAATAAAGCAATAACAATTTAGTAAATAGGATTTTGCAAGTAAACATATGACAGATGTTCTAATGAATTTGGACAGTGCAGCTGGACAGACCACCCAGAATCCAAGTATCTTTTACCCAAACCAAAGCATCTTGTCACCCCAAGTAGGCTTCTTATGGAAAAGTTGGCATGGGACCCATAGTCATTTGTTTGCTTTTTGCCTCAGTCTGGCTAAGAATAGGACTACAATGCTCCCTAGGGAAAAGGTGATCTTCACTGCTTTGAAGTACATATAATATTATAGGCAGAGTTATTGATAGCACAGCAGAATCAGATCAACCTGGCTCTGACCAGGACAAAGCCTATATTTGTAACTTGCCATAATCTCATGATTAATAAGAAATAAGTAGTTAATTGTGGGAAGAATCATTTCATCAAATAAAAATAACAATAATAATAGCATTTAAATATCCAATATTTATCCAATATCCTATAATATCCAATAGCAATTATTTTAAAATACATGTTAACTTTTTTAATAATAAAATTAAATATTTCTTTTAAATAGACTATATTGCTTCTTTTTTTTTCTCTGTACTTTTCCCTTGCTGCTCCCAAGGAGTTATTCTTTATAATGAAAAGACAAACCTTTTTTAAAAGAAGGAAGAATCATCAGATGCGGTTTCACTCCTGGTTTGCCCTTTTCTCATTTATCCCACTTTGTACTCAGGGCCTTCACACACTATTCTCTACATAGATGCCTGATATCCCCTACTTTAAGCCTTTAAAGGCCTAAATCGTATAATGAACCATTTCTTTTCCCATTATATGGAAAGAAACTTGCAAATAAGTAAAATTGTTCCCTTTACACCCCTTCTGGCTTCCATCATAGTTTTGACCCAGGACCTTTTCCAATTCAGCGTCTAGTCAGTAAGTCCCCTGCTTCTCAGATCTGTGTTTTCTAGGGTCTTCTCCAAGCATGGCCAGTTACCACCACCTCTTGACCAGGTTCCTATCCTTTCTCCTGTTTTTGCCTAATGTCAGGCAGTTTCTCAAGAGCCTAAGAGTACAACACTATCATCTGGCACAAAGATGAATTATTTGGTGGACTTTTCTTGAAGTATAATCCTATCCTTCCCTCAACATACCTCTCTCCAACTACTGAAACTCTCCTGGATTTCCTACTCAATGATTAACCTATTCCCGCACCTTATACTTGCCCCATCCCAATTCACCCCAATTGTCTTTGCACAAATTCCGTTCCCATTCCCAACTGACTTCTTGTTTACTTCTATCCATCTCAATTCCATGCTCAATATATTCTGCTACAGATATGTCTATTCCTTCCATTGTGCTTTCTCGAAGATGTTTTATCATTAGCAAACTTTTCTTCCTCTTTTTTCTGTCTTTTATCTTCTAGTTCTCACTGAGACCCAGATCTCTGCTTCTCTCACTATCATTTCTATTACTGTTGCACTTTCACCTATCCTTCTCTTTCCCATTCACTGATCATAGTGAAGGAGTCAGAAAACTCCTAGCTCACCATTGCCACTTCCAGAATGTCCCTCTATTTCTAGCACTGAGCAATCTTTCCTTTCAAGATTAATTCTATACAAATTTATCACCAATTCCAAATCCTGGTGGCCATTATCTATTGACTCCTAAAATGTACTCTTCAATGAGTTCAATGAACCTGACTTAGATTGTTTCTCTCTACCACAATACCTATCCTAATTCAATCATCCACATTTTCCCTTTCATATTCATCACTTCTATATGTCTCTATGTGATAGAATTAGTGGTTTTCTGATGCAGCTTTCTTTTCTCTGACATAGCTTCCTTCCTCTACCCAACCTCATTGTTGAAGATATAAGGTCCCAATTGCATCTAGCCATGGCCCCTTATATGTGGTGGAGGCTGGTGACTATGTAAGTTGCCATAATCTGATGACTGATAAAAAATAAGTTTATAATTGGGAGAATTGCTTCATCAAATAATAATAACAACAATAATAGCATTTAAATATCCCTTTTAAATAAATGTTAACTTTTTGGTAATAAAATTAAATATTTCTTTTAAATAGACTTTATTGCTATTTTTTGTTTTTGTTTCATCTATGTTTCCCCTGTATCTCTCCTTTCCTGCTCCCAGAGAATTATCCTTTATAACAAAGAACTTTTTTTTGAAAAGAAGAGAAAAAATTGGTAAAACTGATGAACACTTAAAAAAAATCTGAAATTACATGCAATATTTCACACCCATAGATTCTAATCTCTGCAAAGGAGTTAGGGGTGTCTCTTTCTTTATAATTTCACACCACTTAGTTTCAATTTTTTGTGGGTTTTTAAAAATGTCTATTGTGATAATCATTATGTATCCTATTTTTGTAGCTCTGCTTATTTTATTTTTTTCATTTTATATAAATCTTTCTATCATGTCCATCATTTTAAAAGCTCAGTTCTGTTCTATTCAAAGTACCAGAACTTGTTTAGTCATTCCCCAATCAATGAACATCAGTTTTATTTCCAGTTCTTTGTTAAAACTAGCTATAAATATCTTGTGTATATGGAGCTTTTTGTGTGTGTGAATTTCCTCCTTAGGGTAATGCTTTGTACTGTAATTTCTGGATCAAAGGATATGGGTGTTTTAGTCATTTTATTTATATAATTTCTAATTGCTTTCCAGAATGATTGTACCAATTTCTATATCCATAACCAATGTATTATTAATGTATTTCTTTCTAAAACCCCTCTAATACTGATTGATCCCTTCTCTTTTCATCTTTGTTAATTTGCTGGTTGTGATGTGAAATCTCAGGATTGTTTTCATTTTCACTTCTTTTATTATTAATGATTTGGAACATTTTTTCCACATGGTTTTTGTTTTAATTTTTTTTTTTTTGAGAACTGTTTGTTCATATCCTTTGATCACTCATCTAATAAGGAACTACTTTTGGTCCTTTATATTTCTATTAGTAGTTTATATAACTTCAATATCAAACTTTTACTAGAGATAGCTGATACAAAAACTCTTTTCCTATTTACTTATTCCCTTTTTATTCTGGCTGCTTTAATTTTGTTTGTGCAAAACATTTTCAATTTTATATAATTAAAATTATTTACTGTAATTTTTATAATTGCTCACATTCATTGTTTTAGTTAAAAATTCATTCTCTACACATAGCTTGAAAGTATATTAACTGCTTCTCTTTTAATTTTTTGTAATGAATTGAATATTCAGTTTCAATATGTATTTGTTTTGGAATATGGTATAAAATACTGGGGTCATTTAATGTTGCAATAGATAGAACACCTGGCCAGGTGTCAGGAACATTTATATCTCTGAATTCAAATCTAGCCTCAGTTTAGCTTGTGACCATGGGCAAGTCATTTAAGTCTGGTTACCCCAGTTCATTCACCTTAAAATGAGCTGGAGAAGGAAATGGCAAATCATTCCAGTATCTTTACCTAGAAAATCCTGAAATAATTCAACAATAACAAATAAAACATTAATTTCAGTCTAATTTCTGCTATACTACTTTCTAGTTTTCTAAGAAGTTCTAATCAAATAGTGATTCTATTTTAGAAAATTATGTTATAAACACTAGGTAATTGAGTTCTATTTACATTTGACCCTCACAGTACAACCAAGAGAACATTGTACACAGCAAGAAGATTATGTGATCATCAGCTGTGATGTGGTGATTCAGGCCAATTCTGATAGATTTGTGATAGACTGAGCCATCTATACCCAGAGAAAGGATTATGGAGACTGAATGTGGATCACAACATAGTATTTTAATCTTTGTTGTTGTTGTTATTATTGTTTGCTTGCTTGCTTTTTTCTTTCTCATTTTTCCCCCTTTTTGATCAGATTTTTTTGTTGTGCAGCATGATAAATGTGGAAATATGTTTAGAAGAATTGCATAAATTTAACCTATATTGGATTACTTGCTGTCTAGAGGAGGGGAGAAGTGGGGAAGGAAGGCGAAAAATTTGAAACACAAGGTTTTGCAAAAATGAATGTTGAAAACTATCTTTGCATGTACTTTGAAAAAGAAAAAGCTATTATAAAAATTATTTTCACAAGCCCATTTTATAGTTAAGAAAATTGAGGCAGATGGCAGCTCAGTGATTTATCCTGAGTCACAGAACTAATGAATGTGTGACACCTTAATTTCTAAGTAAACTATAATGTTATCTGTAAAGGGAGATAGTTTTCTCTCTTCTTTGTCTGTCTTTACGCCTTTAATCTTTTTCTCCTATCTTAATGCTATTGCTATAGTGGGGAGCCTGAGAATCCTTGCTTTACTCCTGTATTTATTGGAAAAGCTTTTAAGGTAACCTCATTGTATAAAATGCTTGCCTTTAAATAGGTACTTTTTATCATATTAAATTAGATCCTTTTGTGCCTATACTTTGTAGAATTTTTAAAAATAAAAATGAATGAATAAAATAAAAATGCATCTATTGAGATAACTATATGGTTTTAGTTGTTGTTTTTAGATGTTTTAGTTGTGTTGATTATTTTTCATAATGTTGAAACATATAAATCCTGTATAAATCCAATTTGGTCATAATGCATTATTATTATTTTTTTTTTTGATTAATTTCTGCAGTCTTTTTGTCAGTATTTCATTTAAAATAGTTGAAAGAACATTCTTTAATAATAGTTCTCTATTTGTAATTCTTATTTTTTATTGTATGCTTATCTGTTTTATTTTATTTTTTTATTTTTATTTTTATTTTTTCCAGAGGCTGGGGTTAAGTGACTTGCCCAGGGTCACACAGCTAGGAAGTGTTAAGTGTCTGAAACCAAATTTGAACTCCGGTCCTCCTGAATTCAGGGCTGGTGCTCTATCTACTGCGCCACCTAGCTGCCCCCTTGCTTATCTGTTTTAGATATTAAAGTTATATTTGTCTCATTAAAAAAAGGAAATTGGTAGATTTTTTTTCCACATTTTTTTATCCCAATTTTAGTAGGATAGACACTAAATGTTCTTTAAAAGTTCAATAGAATTCTCCTATAAATGAATCAGGTTAGAAAGTTTCCTTTCCCTCTTTTTGGTAATTATATTACAGTTAGTTTTATTTCCTTTCTTGAGACTAGATTACTTAAAGTCTATTTGGTTTTCTGTTAGTTTGGCTAATTTATATATTTGAAAGTAATGGTTCATTGTTTTTTTATTTTCACTTTTGGTGATAACTTTGCCATTTCTTTTTATTTCTTCTAGTTTTGTTGTAATTTCTCCTTGGTCACATTTTTAAAAATTTTGTTGATTTTTCCCCCCCTTCTAAATCAGATTATCTTAAGACAACAATTTTAAAAATCTTTTCAAATAAACAGCCTTTGGTTTTGTTAATTCTATGACATTTTTGATTCCTAAAAGTGTTTCACATGTTTTCTCATTTGGTCTACATACCAATCCTATGAGATAGGTGCTATTATTATCTCTGAGGTGACGCAGTGCATAGAGTACTGGGCTTGGAGACTTTAGGACAAATTCAAATCTAGATTCAGATATTTACTAGCTGTGTGACTCCTGGCAAATCACTTCTGTCTGCCTCAGATTCCTCAAATGTAAAGTGGGAATAAAAATAACATCTTGCTCTCCAAGTTGAGCAGTTCAAGTGAGATATTAATTATAAAGTGCTTAGCATAGTGCTTGGCCCATTGTTGATGCTTAATAATCCCTTCCCATTTTTATAGGTCAGGAAACTAAAGTCAATAGAAGTTAAGTAATTTGCCCTGTGTCATACAACTGGTAAATATATGAAGCAGTATTTGAACTCGGGTTTTCCTTATTCCAAGTCCAGCATTGTATTTAATCCATCACCTAGTTAAGCTCCTGCCATCAGAATACTGATACTAAAATTTCTGAAACTGTCCTGGACATTTTCCTCTCAACTTACTTTGGTTACTTAAAGTTGTGAGTCTAGAATAAATAATACTTACAGTAGAAGCCTATGTACACTTTCCCTACTATATTTCAGAAGCTAAGATAAAGAGGATGGGATATGGATAATGTTTTTAACACCATTTCATAGCTCTTCTTAGTGGACTAGTTAACTTTCAAAAGCTTGATCCCGGTATTTGACTCAAGTTGACCAAAGTTTTGCCTTTAATAAACATTGTTGTGATATTTGCAGAGAAATGGAAATATTTTAGGAAACAATTAGAAAAAAATCATGCCATCTTTAGGGAATTCAGAACTGAAGATGTTAGGGCCTATGAGGGGAAAGATCCATCTATATTAGACAAGTGGTTTGGGAAATAAAAATCAATGCCCCTGGTTTGGTTCTATTATTTATTTTAAAGTGCATTTTTAAGTTGATATCTTTTTGTAATATCCTGGCTTTCTCTGCCTGAAAGTCAGGTATGTTGCATCTCACTGCTCCTCCAGAATTCCCCAGGGCACTTCAGGGGGTTTAGAATGACAAGACTGCTATTGGCTAGAGCCCCTACTGTTCATTCCCTTAAGTGTAGGGATGACCTTGCACCTCAATTCCATTTAGCCACTAACAATTGCATTAGTTGTTTTAAAGAAATATTTACTTCAAAGTCAATCTAACAAATATTCAGACATCCTCCCAAACATAGGAGGTTGACATTACTCCCACCCTATCTTGTATCACTTTATACTCTGGAGATGGAGGGAGGGATTAGGTCCACAGCTTAGTTTTTATACAGCACAGTCCCAGTTCCAAATCTCAAACCTTCAGGCTTGACCCCACTTCCCCCCAGGCACCCTGACTTCTCAGGGCTTTCTTGCCAGTTTGGCTGCAAAATCCAACCTGGAATTCTGGCTCCAATAGCATCTTGCATGGCACGAACTCCTGAATCCAGTGAGGATTGTTGCCTATATTTGAACTAAGGATAAAGAAAAACACTTCTGGTGGGATGGAGTGAGAGTAAGGAGAAGGGTCTGGATCATAGAAAGTAGATTTATATTGCATTGCTTCTAAGTAGGATAAGGTAAGCAGCCCAAGGTGGACAGAGCAGGACAAGAATCCTCACCTACACCCTTCAGAAAGGTGAGTGATAGGCAGACCATTACTGGCAGATAACACACCTAAAGGCAGCTAAAATCATGCAATGGATGAAGAAAAGGACCTGGAATTAAAACAACCCACATTCAAATCTGGTTTCAGATATTTGCAAGCTATGTGACCTTTATTTTTACCTGTCCCAGTTTCCCCATCTATAAAACTGGGATAACACTAACACCCGGAACTGTTCTAAAAATAAAATGAAATAATATATGCAATATCCTTTATAAACCTCAAAGCGTTATTTTTCTTGTTGTTCTTTCTTTCAATCCTGTCTGACTTTTCATGACTCAATTTGGGGTTTTCTTTGCAAAAGACACTAAGGTAGTTTACCATTTCCTTCTCCAGCTCATTTTACAGATGGGGAAACTGAGGCACTTAAAGTGAAGTGACTTACCAGAGTCACGCAGATTAAAGATGTCTGAAGCTGGATGTGAACTTAGGATCATAATCTTTCTGACTTCAGGATCAGCACTTCATTCACTGGACTACTTACCTACCCCCCAAACATCATATTAATGCTTATTATTATTATTACTGTAATAGAGAATACAGAATAAGAATTCCAAATTCCTAGTCAGGGCTACCTAGGTTTTCCAAATTTCTTTTTTTCTTTAATGCTATTTAAAACTTTATACCTTCCTTTTTCTTTTGGTTGGCAAGTGATGAATCACTCAAATAAATCAGTAAATGATCTAAATTAAGGGAGCAAGCTGTGCTGGGATGTTTTCCATATTTGTCAAGGGCCACATCTATGGGCCTCTGCTGTCTGGGCTTCAGATATTTGCCCTTTCACTATGCTTTATGAAGTGGGCTAATCGATTCCATTAAACAAAATGGAGTTGTAGCAAATCCATTGCTTTCATTTGGTTCTTAAGTGAAATGGAGAGATGCTGGCTGAACACCCTGTTCTGTTTCTAAACTGAGTGCTTTATTTGGCCAGGGAAGATGTGATTTAAGGGAAGAGAGTCAATTGAATTTAAAAGGGAAATGGATTGACTTGTAATAGAACACAAGAAGCTTTAAGACGGTACACCTCCTTACTAAACTGAATGACTGGAGGGTATGGGTGGCAGTGGTAAATATTGCTGACCTCATATTCATTCCAGTTTGATTGTAAAGGGGGAAATTATGCCATCAAGTACTTGATTTTTTTATTTTTATTTTTATTTTTTTTTACATTTTGGAATGACGAGAGAAAGTTCTTTGAAAAGGACTATAAAAATTACTTTGCTATCCCAAGTGGAAATTAGCTTTGTGGCATAAACCTGGAGTCAAAAAAAATTAGTATTGGAGTTCTGTCTTTGCTGCTTATGATAGTAGTGAGTATGCTGGGGCAGGCAGCTAGGTGGTGCAGTAGTTAAGAGCACAAGGACTAGAGTTAGGAAGGCTCATTTTCCTGAGTTTAAATCTGGTCTCCAAATTACTAGCTGTGTGACCCTGGACAAGTCACTTAATCCTGTTTGCCTCAGTTGTATCATCTGTAAGATGAGCAGAGAAGGAAATGGCAAACCATGTCAGAATTTTTGTCAAGAAAACCTAAACTAAGACACTACTAAGAACCAACAAAAGACTGTGTGCTGTCTCCTCCAATATAAAATGATAGATTTAGAGTAGGAAGGTATTTTAAAGGCATCTTCTGTCACTGTCTCATTTCTCAAAAAAGAAACCTGTAGCAATAACATTGGGTGTGATGTGATGGGTAGCATGGTCAGGAGGACCTGAGTTCAAATTCACAAAATTCAACCTCAGACACTCATTAGCTGTGTGATTCTGAGCAAGTCACTTAAAACTTTCTACCTATCTCCCTCCTTTTATTCTCCTCTGGAGATTTAATCAGCCATACTCTATTACAACAATTAGCTCCCTTTCAGATGAAAAATCAGTAACACAATCACAATGGCTCAGAACCCTCAGTTAGGAAAATTCCTAATATTCAGACAGAAATTTGTCATTGTCTAAACAAAATTTTTGTTTATATCTAATTAGCTTCTGGCCCCATTATGTTTCAGGAAAAAAATCAAGATACAGGAAATAACAATAATGATATAACTAGCATTTATGTAGCACTCGCTTTGTACAAGGAACTGTGCTAAGCATTTTACAAACATCTTATGATCCCCAAAGTTGTTGTGGGACACAGATCTGAAATATGTTGCTTAGCCATTTTCTGTTATATCTGCTTTCTCATGACTTCTTTTGCCAAACATATTGAAGTGGTTTGCCATTTCCTACTCCAGCTCATTTTATAGATAAGGAAACTGAGGCAACTAAGATTAAGTGTCCAGAGACATACAGCTAGTGTCTAAGGTAAGTAAGATCTGACCCAGGGAAGATGAGTCTTTTTGATTCCAAGCCCTAGAGCTCAATCTACTGCTCCATCTAGCAATCCATACCTATAACTGGGTAAGGAAAACAAACAGGGTAAGGAGCAGACCTTTTTTTTATTACTTTATTTTATTATTTATTATTACTAACTTCCTCAGTCCTTGCAGCGGTAAGTGGAAAACTATAGCTTTAGCCCAAGTCTTTTACTCTGGAAATGCTCATTAAGGTCCAATGACCTCTCTTGATCTATATCTTCTCAACAGCATTTTATTCCTCCTTTCAATCTTTCTTTTTACTTTCTTTTTTGTTCCATTATCGCCATAAAATTGATCCTTTCTGACTCAGCTTAAGTCCTGGGTGACGCTGGGGAAAATGACTTCCCACCAAAGCTCCTCAGCTTCTTTCTCTCTTTCTCTCTCACTATCTCAGTAATTGTGTGTGTCTCTTCAAGAATACGCCAGGGTGACTCGAGTCTTTTTGACTCTAATACTGAGATAGTCCTAATTCTCGAGGTTGAGATGTAATACTCGTTCCTCTCTATTACAAATCCATAGATGTCAGATCTCAAACATCCATTATATAGTTAAAATGCTTTGTCAAAGATATAACTAGAAATTTATGTGTTTATATTGTATTTAACTTATACTTTAGCATATTTAACATGTATTGGTCAACCTGCTATCTGGGGGAAGGGATTGGGGGAAGGAGGGGAATAATTGGAACAAAAGGTTTTGCAATTGTCAATGCTGAAAAATTACCCATGCATATATTTTGTAAATAAAAAGCCATAATAAAAAATTAAAAAAAGAGAAATGGATGTGTTGTGTATATGTTGTGTGTACATATATACATACATATGCATATAGATACACAAATATAAATACATAGACATATACATATTTGCATGTGTGTATATATAGATGTATATCTGCAACTCTTCTGATGGGGAACAGGGGAAGAGAACTTGGGTTACAAAAAGGCAGCTTCTGAGTTGACTATGGCAAGGTCAAGAGGAATAGGAAGAAGTTTACATAGACTAACTACTCAGCTTCTAGCAGGGAAGAATAAGGTTATATATTTTAATTTTCTGTTTTATTTGGATGCCTTTCCTTTGAGAGGTGGCTGAGATACAGGCAGTGAGGAAATGAGAGACAGGGAGAAATGTTCCTCTTGTAATATGCAGTATGGGATAACCCTGGAATGAGGGAGAACCTATAAACAGGGTTCAGGACATGGACCCCGAACTTGTCTCTAGTTATTCATTACTAGTGAATAAGAAAATGGAGGCATTCATGATCTTAAATTCTCAGAAGCCTCTCCCCAGTTCATAAACTCATATATTTATAGCAGAAAGGGATTTTAGGTGCCAACAAGACCAATCTGTATACTTTCCACAGGAGTAAACAGTGACCCATAGAGATTTTGATCCAGGATCACACAGTTAATGTGTCTGAAGGACGAGGTAAAGCTAAATTTTTTTTGACTCCAAGTTTGGTGTTCTGACCACTCTATAGGCTGCCATATTGGTGGTGGCTTTCCTCCCAGGACCTCGCATAGCATCCCCCCCACATACCTTTTCTGGGTACCATTAATGAAATATGGATTTTTTTTCTTTCTCCTACTGTTTGTCTATAATGTCCTTAAGGAAAGGGATTATTTCTCCTCTAAACTTTATACTTCTCCTCATGGATTGGCATGTTGATAGGAACCTAATAAAGTCCAGTGATTGAATCAAACTAGAGTCTATTGAGAAGAGCAGTTAGGAAGGGGGCCAAAAGCAAACTTCACCTAATTCTCCATTTTGCAGGAAAGCCTTCTCCATCAATGGAAAACAAATGACTGCTAATCCTGAGGCCTGTAGGGAGAGAGCTATTTTCCAAGGCAGAATCCTATATTACCACGGGTTCCCTGACTGCCAGGAGAAAACCGCATCATGTGCTAGCCCACGTTACGGGCCTCTCACATGGAGCAGGATTTGGGGCAGACTGGCCCCTGACAAGCGAGGAGCAGATCTGCCCCAGCACTGGGGCTACTGTGTTCTCTATTGAATTGCAATTTTTCCTTTTGGTATCGATAAACAGCTGCAAAGTCAAATTAGTCCTGTTTACTGTCAAATTAACATGGAAACCAAGACTTTCTGTTCTTTGTTTATAGCTCCTGTACTGCCTGTCCCAGCTCCCTGGAGTGATTAAATGCAGCAGACGGCTTCTGACGGTGGATGCTCTCACAGATCAAGCAGGAGGCAAATTTTGTTTGTCTTCTAAAATAAACTATCTTTTCAGGTTCATGGGCTCAGAATAACAGTGATCGGGTTTCCCCAGCTGTTTTTTATTCCTCCGTTAATTTTATTTCTGGCTCTTTCGAATGACGGGGTCTGCCTTTGTTCCATTGCTCCAATGCTGAAGAAAGAGAGTAGAAAGGAGGGAAAGGAAGGCAAACATAGGGAGGGTTTTTTGTGTATATGTATATATATACACTATATAATATATATAGATACACATATGCACACACACACAAATACACACATAAAATATTCTCACAATGCTCCAACTCATAATGCAAAGGATTTTGATTCATCAACATGATAAATTTAGTTTATCTCTTTTAAGTATATGAGAGGCTTTATAGCATAGAACTAGTCAGAGTCAGGAGGACTGGGATTTGAGTAGGGAACTATCTATGTCACCTCCAAGACAATTCTCTAAGACTATTTTTCAAAGCCAATCTACACTGGTCTAGGGCATCAATGAAATCACAGATATGATCAATTGTTTTTTATTAAAGTTAATACAAATCAATATTCAAAAAGTATGTTATTGCACCATCCCTATAATGTTTTCTAAGTGTTCAACAAAGTAATCGAGCATTATCAGCTTAGATGAATTTTTTCCTGTAAGAATCTTCTGAAGGCTAGCTGTCACTCAAAGATCCCAGCAGCTGGGATATTGGACAGTTCACATCTGCAGATTTAAAAAGCATTTATACCACGCCAAATCTATTTTCTATAGCTCTTCTACACCTAACCTCTCTTTTGAGATAGGAGCCAGACAGGATCTTCCCAAGTGGGCAAACAGGAAAGTATAGTGAGTTCTCTCCAAAATATTAATAAAAATTTGATTGAGAGGTTGGTTTGGAATATATAGCTGAGAAAGAAAGACTAATACTTAGAATTTGAAGCCATATGCCATGCCTACATATATATATATATATATATATATATGTTTGCATGTATATATGTATATGTAATATACGTGTATGTATTTATATATGTATATATATAATATATATGTATGTATGTATATATGTATAATTGATTTGAACAATCAACTGGAGCAGAATTTGTTCAGTTTTACACAAACAGTATATGTCAAGGGTGGACCTTGAACATAGGTCTTTTGACTCTGCAATTGGCCTTTTTACTACTCCAAGCTTCCTCTCCCCACCCCCACCCTGGCCTTTTCAGTTTGCATTTGTGTATTGTCTTCCAACATTTGATTGCAAGCTCCAAAGAGTATTGTCTTTCATTTTTCACATGTGTATCTCTAGGGCTTAGAACAATTGCTGGCACATAGTAGGCTCTTAAAATTGTTTATCAATTATGAACTTATAAGAAACATGGGATTAAAGAGTATTCTTTTTCATCAATAAATGTAAAACAGTACTGTTGGAATTTAGTTTAAATTCATCTTTCATTTGCTATTGTATAGCTAAATTCCATCTTTCTCAACTCATAAGCAAATATAAAGTCTTTCCAAACTTTAAAAACTTTCAGTTAATTCTTTCCTTGAAAAATATTTTTAAAGTTTTGCATAGCATTACAGTATGATCAAAATCATCTTGCTTGCTTTCTCAAGGCCTAAGAAGTGACAGAAGGGAGGGAATTCAGAACTCATCATTTTAAGAATGAATGTTAAATTTTTAAAAAATATAAATGGGAAGGATTTAACCAAAAAAAAACATATGTTGAAAGTATTTTTAATTAAGGCATATTTTAAGGGATAGAAAAAACTGATGTAGACCAATTAATAGAGTTTGAGATGAAGACAGAATTTCAAACCTAAAACAAGATTTTGAGGAATGGTGAATAAATCAATTTGTTACAGAAGTGCTGTTGTTCAGTCATTTCAGTTGTGTCTGACTCTTTGGGGTTTTCTTGGCAAAAATACTGGAGTAGTTTGCCATTCCTTTACTAGATTATTTGACAAATGAGGAAACTGAGGCAAATTGGGTTAAGTGACTTGCCCAGGATCACACAGCTAGTAACTGAGGCCAGATTGGAACTCAAGAAGATGAGTCTTCCTGACTTCAGACCTGGCCTCCTGTTTCTCCTAGCTGCCACTTAGCTATTGTAGAAGAAGGTTCACATAAAGCAGGGACAGAATATATCAAATTATCAAATTAAATTATCAAGAAGAACTGCCCATATAACTTAGATATAGAGAGTAAAATACAAATTTTTAAATTCAGCAATCACATTTTGAAATAGATCTTAAAATAAAAACTCCTGGTAATATTACAGCAAAATTCCAGAGCTGCCAAGTCAAGGATAAAATATGTAAAGGGCTAGAACTGAGCAAATGCACTTGGATAATGGAGCACGTGAGACTAATTGCCAATTGGACGGTTCTCTATTAACTTGTTTGAAGGTTGACCCTCCTCAGTTGTTCTGTGCTGACTTGATTGGTGGGACAAAGAGGGGGAAGTGACGTGAGTGGGGGGAGTAGGAGGAGGAAGAGGAAACTGGGAATTCTCATGGTGTTTGAGGGAGGAAGGTGTATGTGGAGATTGCTAGATCTAATCTCCTGACCTTGACTGTAAAAGATCAAGAATAAAGACTTTTGGTGATCCTGACTCTGGCTGATTTCTGGGAAGACAGAGTTCCAGCATTTTGGCGTCCAATGTGGACCAGCACCCTGCTTCCACTGAAGTCCTCCAGTGACCAGGAGATTAGGTGAGTATTCTAATAGAAATAAGGAACTTATCTTGATAAGGACTAAAGCAGCAATCTCTAATAGCTGAGAGGGGGGAGATGTTAGGTATAGACATTCCCTTGACCTCAGGTGCCCTTGCTCCAATCCCAGCTCCTGCTCCAGCCTCATTCAGTAGTAGTGCTAGAGAGAGTATAATTAAGATAATTGAGGAGAAGAGTTTACTTGTAAACTGGCTACAGATTGATAAACTCTTGAGCACATTAAAACGCACATCCCCTTGGTTCTTAGAGGAAGAAAAACTAAATATAGATAACTGGAAGCTAGTGGGACTTCAACTGAAAGAATTTTACAAAAAAAATAGGCCTTGTTCAATTTCTACAGAGGTGTTTTATATATACAACGTGGTTCAATTAGCCTTAAACTATTGAGCAAGTTATAGGAGAAGGAAAAGTTTTAAAAATGAACAGAGGAGGAAGTGTGAGGAAAAAAAATAGAAGATAAGCAATCTCAAAACCTTCCTGGAGGGCAAGGGGATTCAAATGAGGAATTAGGGTATGATGACTCTGATTCCCTTGAAGAAAATTCAACCCCGCCTAGAGAGCAGATTATTGACAGGCCCACATCAACTCCACCTTCAGGGATGGAGGGAGGAGGAGTAGTGGGAGGGGCGGTGATATCATTAGCACCTCCCCCCCAGCACCTCCACCAACCCTTATAACTAGATTACAGAAAGGGATTTTTGAAGTGATTAAATATGGAAAAGAAATAGATAATGATTTCAAACTTCAAATTTTTCCCGTGATTCAACAGTATAATTCTGCAGGCAATGAAAGTAGAAGATATGCTCCTTTTAATATGGATGTCCTTAAAGACCTGAAAAAAGCTTGCACTCTCTTTGGGGCTACATCAGATTATGTTAAGATGTTACTATACAATTTGGCTTATGAAACCTTAACCCCTAGTGACTGGAAAGCCATTGCAAAGGTGTGCTTAGAACTTGGACAAAACTTGTTGTGGCTTTCTGAATAAAGTGAGCTCTGTAGGATTCAAGCCCAACAAAATAGTCAAAGTGGAGTTAATACTTCAATCACTTGTGACCTACTAACAGGTGTAGGTTCTTATGCAGAAGCTTCAGTATAGATTAATTACTCCATAGCAGCATTTGCTGCTGCTGCTATCAAAGCATGGGCTTCTCTCCCCAGTAAAAACGACAAGGGTGAGACCTTCACAAAAATTGTACAAGGACCAAATGAACCCTTTGCTGACTTTGTGGGACATTTGCAGACAGCTGTCATACGGACTAATGGTGAAAATATAGTAACGGACACTTTGGTAAGGCAACTTGCTAGAGAAAATGCCAATGAGGTTTGTAGAAGGATTATACTAGGACTACGTAGGGATGCTCCTTTAGAGGAGATCATAAGACGCTGTGCCACAATGGGCACAAATACCTTTTATAGCCAGGCTATGATGCAGACTTCCCAAGATCCCAACATGGGGAGACAGGATCCCTTTTGGCAAGGGGTTTCCAGAGAGACTCGTCAATGCTTTCAATGAGGTAAAGTAGGCCATCTGAAAGGTCAATGTTGGCATAGAGACAGAGTAAGAAAACAAGACCCAAAACCCCATGTCCAAAGTGCAACAGAGGACTCCATTGGGCATCAGAGTGTAGACTGATTCAGGGAAACGGGATGAGGGGCCCAGCTCCAGGGCCCAGGCAAAAAACACTTGGGGCATGATGGCAGCTGATGTTACACCCAGAGAGTGCCCACAAGTCCAATACCCAGGCATGACCAATCAGCCAGGAAGCCATCTGATAGGAGAAAGGGATTACACAATCAGTCATCCAGGAAGCAACATGATGGGAGAAAGGGACTACAATTAGGGAGGATAGAGTTGTATGCAGCTGGGACAACTGTGATTCCCCCTGGAGAGGTGAAATCTGTTCCTCTCCTTGCCTCCAGGCATAGTAGGCTTAATCATATCGCCTCCTGAGAGTACTTACAAAACAGTGTTCATTCATACACTGATGTGGGAAACTGGGGATGTGTAGATAATATCCCAGTCACTAACACAGGTAGACAATGTGTGACTTATCAACCAGGGGAAATAGTAGCATCGGGTTTATTGATACAGACCCCTAATAAGCAACCTGGTGACAGTCACCCACTGCCTAACTCCAAGCAGCAAAACCCAGGAATATACTGGACAGCAGCTGTGACAGCTGACCGACCTATGCTCACCATCTATATAAATGGCATAGCATTAGAAGGACTGGTGGACACAGGTGCAGATCGCACAGTCATTAGAGGTGCCAACTGGCCCAGTCACTGGCCAAAGACTAAGGCAGACACCTACATGTCTGGGGTAGGCAGGATCAATAGCAGCTGAAGTTAGTGCTACCCCTTTAAGATGGATATTTGAAGGTGAAACAGGAGTTTTTACTCCTTTTATAGTTAAAAAAAATCCCCATCAACCTCTGGGGAAGAGACATTTTACAACAATTAGGGTTAAAAATGAGTACTTCAGTTTTTTAGGCAGGGCTGCTGTTGAAGGCCTGCCACCACTTTCACCTGTTCCTATCCAATGGAAAACTGATACACCAGTGTGGATAGAACAGTGGCCCTTAGGTAGCAATAAAATTCAGGCCTTATTAGATATAGTACAGGAACAACTTGACCAAGGACACTTACAACCTTCTCTAAGTCCTTGGAATTCCCCTGTATTTGTTGTAAAAAAGAAATCTGGAAAATGGAGGATGTTGACTGGTTTAAGAAAAGTAAATGAACAGATGGAAACTATGGGAACTTTTCAACCTGGACTTCCATCTCCTACTCATTTGCCTAGAGAATGGCCTCTGTGGGTTATAGATATTAAGAACTGTTTCTATTCTATCCCTCTAGATAAGGAGGATATGAAAATATTTGCCTTTTCAGTGCCCAGCATTAACTTAGCTGAGCCTTATAAAGGATATGAATGGACAGTTTTGCCACAGGGAATGAAAAACAGCCCTACTATGTGTCAAATGTATGTTGCTGCTGCTCTTACTCTAGTAAGAAAAGCATTTCCAAAAGTAATGTTATTACATTACATGGATGATAAATTGGAATGTGCACCTGAGGAACAAATGTTAGAAGCATGTTTACAAAAAAACATAGAAACACTAAGGAATTATAAATTGCACATAGTTCCAGAAAAGATTCAAAGAAATGCTCCTTTTCAATATTTAGGATATGAAGTATATCCTAAAATACTTACAGTACAGAAACTCTCCTTAAGAACAGAGAAGCTAAACACCTTAAATAACTTCCAAAAATTGATAGGAGATATCCAATGGATGTGTCCCGTGCTAGGCTTGACTACCTGTCAATTGCAACCATTATATGACATTTTAAGGGGAGACAGTGCTTTAAATTCACCACACTAGCTTACAAAAGAAGCTTGAGAAGCTTTGAGACAAGTTGAACTGGCTTTATCCAATGTGGTTGAAAGAGTCACTCAAACCCTTGGAAATATTAGTTTTTGCTACACAAGAGGCACCCACAGCAGTCCTTCATCAAGGAGACAGTGTGATAGAGTGGGTGAACCTCCCAGCACAACCAGAACAAAGCCTTATTCCTTACCCAGTGCTTGTGGCTAGAATTTTATTAAAGGCCATTAAGCGAGAAGTACAATTATCTGGGATAAGACCTGACAAGATATACACCTTTTATACTAATGCACAAGTTAATGTGTGCTGTGAAACCATCCCAGAGTGGCAAATTTTATTAGCCATGGCTCCAAATTTTACACATGTGTCTCCATTAAAGATAACCAGACTGTTACATAATTGGCGATGGATTCTTGAAGAAAAGGTTTCTAAAGTTTCTCTTAAAGGACCAACTATCTTTACAGATGCATCCAAACATAATATGGCACTGTATACTCTCGTGACTTAACTATAAAGAGAGTAATCAGAACTCCTTTTCAGTCCACCCAGCAGAATGAATTGTATGCAATCATTCTAGCTCTTGCTTATTATCCGGGAGACATAAATATAATATTTGATTCGGCCTGTTGAGTAGGTGTGGTACAAAGAATTGCCACATCCCAAATAAAATTTGTAGCCTTCAATATATATCAACTCTTTAAGGAACTTCAAGAACGAGTGAGAAAGCATCCAGGTAAGATTTATATTTTGCATGTCCACTCCCACAGTGGACTTCCAGGTCCTGTTTTTGATGGTAATTCAAAGGCAGATAGCCTTCTAACCATTTTGGCCAATACTCCTTTATTTCAAGAAGCACAAGAATCTCATTCTAAATATCATCAGGCTGCCTTAGCTTTATGTTTTACAATTTGGAATAACAAGAGAAGAAGCTAGGAGCATAGTAAAAGCCTGTACAGCTTGTCTTCTTCTCCATGCTCCTACACTCCCTCCAGGGAAGAACCCTCATGCTTTGAGACTTAATGAAATTTGGCAAATGGATGTGACCCATTATAAATCTTTTGGTCGTCTATCTTTTATCCATGTCATGGTAGACACCTTTTTAGGATTTACTTTTGCAATGCCAGCAGCAAAAGAGACAGCCCGAGTAGTCACTGAATTCCTTATACAAGCATTTGCAATTATGGGTGTGCCACAAGCAATAAAAACAAACAATGGACCTGTATATACGTCTAGACATTTTGCACACTTTTGTGCACAGTATAAGATTTTACATACCACTGGCATACCATTTAATCCTCAAGGGCAGGCAATAGTAGAGAGAAGAAACAGAGATATTAAGACACTCCTCCAAAAACAAAAGAAAGGGGGAGCCACGAGTAACCCTAAATTTTTGACAAAGATGCACTGGCTCCGGCAGACAGGTTTTATAACCCACCAGAAGAGCAGGGTCCAGTGCGAGCAGCTCCACTGTCATTAGATAATCACCAGGTGATGTGGAGAGACCCAGAAAGTGGTGAATGGAAGAGACCAGATAGGTTAATTGCTTGGGGGAGAGGGTTTGCTTGTATCTCCACAGATGGAGAAGGAATCAGATGAGTGCCAATTTGCCTTGTCCATTGGAGAGAGATGGAGCAGACCCTTGAAACGAAGGAGAAGACCCAAGAAACATCGGGTGGTTCTGTTGCTGACTGTGCCCACCACTGAAAGAACCTGGCAGTTATGGCATTTGACTCATGGACATCAAAAATTGTTGGACTTGAAAATCCTCAGGAATCATTGGATTCTCTGAGATGTGATAAGACTGTTATAGGACTTGAAAACCTTCAGGAATCATTGAATTCTCTGAGACATCATAAGACTGTTATAGCACTTGAAAACCCTCAGGAATCATTGGATTCTCTGAGGCATCATGAGACTGTTGCAGGACTTCAAAACCTGTAGGGATCATTAGATTCCCTAACACGTGAAGCAATGGACAATAGATTGGTTTTGGACTATCTCTTGGTTGCTGAAGAAGGCATATGTATGACTGATGTTTACATACCCTCCATTTAGGACTTTTGGAAATCTTTTACAAAACTGTGTTGATTTATATTGTTTATTATATCACTACTTGCATGTACAATTCATGTTTGTCACACCACATCGAACCTGCACTGACTGTGGGGAGAGTCATCACTAATAGCCTCTGCGTTATTGTTATGTGCTTGGGTAATAACTCCCGTGCTGATGGGTTTGTGCATATTTGTCTCTAATAAGATCCTTCAACCCAGAAACCCTCTAACAATCCCCACTTCTTTTTGGTGCTTTTCATGTCCCTTCCTGAGATGTCGGAGAGGGTGTGATTATCTCCTTTTTTAGTGCTTTCATCTCCCCTCCTGAGAAGTCGGGGGGGCGTGATCACCTCCTTTTTGGGGTTCTCACCCCCTTTAAAGTTAGGGATGGCGTACCCACCTTGGTGTAAAACAAAAGAAAGCGGGAGATGTAAAGGGCTAGAACTGAGCAAATGCACTTGGATAATGGAGCACGTGAGACTAATTGCCAATTGGACGGTTCTCTATTAACTTGTTTGAAGGTTGACTCTCCCCATCTGTTCTGTGCTGACTTGATTGGGTGGACAAAGAGGGGGAAGTGACGTGTGTGGGGGGAGTAGGAGGAGGAAGAGGAAATTGGGAATTCTCTCTTGTGGTATTTGAGGGAGGAAGGTATGTGTGGAGATTGCTAGATCTAATCCCCTGACCTTGACCATAAAAGAGCAAGAATAAAGACTTTTGGTGATCCTGACTCTGGCTGATTTCTGGGAAGACAGAGTTCCAGCAAAAATACTTCAAGGATCCAGAATGAATTAAAATATTGTCGACCCTCTGTCAGGATCACACAAGATTTAGCAGCTTCCATATTAAAGAAGCTGGGAATGTGATTTTCTGGAAAGCAAAGGAGATAGGATTAAAATCAAGAATAATCAACCAAGCAAAACTGAGCATATTTCTTCCAGGAGAAAATGGATAGTTAATGAAATTGAGGACTCTTAAGCATTCCTGATGAAAATACGAGAGCTGAATAGAAAGTTTGACATTCAGACACAAGACTCAAGAGAAACAAAAAATTAAACATGAAAGAGTAATGATAACAGTCTCAATAAAGTTAAATTATTTTACATTCCTATGTGTGAAGAGGATGCATTGAACTCATAAGAACTTTATCATTATTAGGGCAATTAAAAGGAATTTACATAGGCATAGGGTATGTATGTGAGTCCATTTTCTTGGAATATTTCCAAAAAAATTGAAGGAGTGAAAAAGAAGGATGCATTGGGAAGGGAGAGTTAGTGTGGGGAAAATTATTTTACATAAAAATGGCATGCAAGGAAGAGTCTTTACTACAATTGAGGGGAAAATTAGGGGGGTGTATATGGATATATATGTATATATATATGTACAGATATGTATATATATGTGCATGTGTATATTTGCTGTTGTGTATACAAATACAAATACTAGAAGAAGGGGGATAAGAGAAAGATTGAAGGGATGATAAAGGAAAGGACAGATTAAGGGAGGCAGTGCTTAGAAGGAAAACAGACTTTTGAGGAGGAACAAGATAAAAAAAGAGAGAGAAAAAGAGACAGAAGAAAATGGAATAGAGGAAAATACACACTTAATAATCATAACTGTAAATATGAATGGGATGAGCTCACCCATAAAATGGAAACAGAAGAGAGGATTAAAAACCAGAACCCAACAATAGGTTGTTTACAAGAGAAATACTTAAAACAGCGCACACTGAATTAAAATAAAGAATTGGAGCAGAATATAATATGCCTCAGCTAAACTTAAAAAATAAAGGCAGAGGTAGCAATTATGATCTCAAACAAAACAAAAACAAACATAGATCTAATTAAAAGGGATAATCAGAAGAACTACATTTTGTTAAATGGTACCATAATTTTGATAGCAAGTTTCTCTCATTTTTCAAATATATACTGAGCATAGAACTAAGTCAAATTTATAAAAATTAGTCATTCCTCAAATGATGAAAGTCAAAGGATATAAACAGGCAGTGTTTAGAAGAAGTCAAAACTAATTATAGTCATATGAAAAATGCTTTGAAATCATTATTGATTAGAGAAAAGTAAATTAAAACAACTTTGAGGCTGTTTCATGACTATCAGAACAAACAAATGCAATGAGGGATGAGGGGAAAATAAGCATCCTAATGAATTGTTGGTTGAGTGATGAACTGGTCCAACTCAAACCAGAAAATAGTAGCTAGTAGAATTAGGAATAGTAACTTGGAACTAGGCTGAAAGAACTATGAAGTTGTGCATAGCCTTTGACCCATATATACCACTACTAAACTAGTTCAGAATGCTGAAGAGATCAAAGAAAATGGAAAAATTATCTATACACACAAAAATATTTATAGCAGTTCTTTCAGTGGTGGCAAAGAATTAGAATTGAGGAAATGCCCATCAAATGGAGAATGGCTGAATAAGCTGTGGAATATGGTTATAATTGTATAGCATTACTGTGCTGTGGGAAATAATGGAGGGAATGTTTTCAGAAAAAATATGGCAAGACTTGTATGAACTAATGTAAAATGAATTAAGAAGTATTGGGAGATCAATGTACATAGTAATAGCAATATTTTAATGATGCTCAATTTGAGTTGAGTAAAGTTAACGACTTGACTATTCTGATTAAGAAAATAATCCAAGATAATTCCAAAGGATTCATCATGAAAAAATGCTATCTATCTCCAGAGAGAAAATGGATAAACTCTGAGTACAAGTATGATTATCTCACTTTATTTTTCTTGTTTTTTAAAAAAATAGCTAATATGGAAACATGTTTTGAATGGTTTCATATATATATATGTATATATAAAATTGACATATCACTTGCCTTCTCAGGGAATGGGGGAGAGAGTAAGGGAAGAAGAGAATTTAAAACTGAAAATATAACATGCTAAAATATTTTATATATATTATTTTATAATTTATATTATATATTTATATATATTATATATTTATAATTATAAAATAAATTATTTCATATATATATATATATATATATATATATATATATATATATATATATATATATATATATATATATATATATATATATGGATACACACATATATGGATCTATACACAACATGTATTCCATTATCTGATAATTATATATATATGTGTGTACTTACATATATGCATATACATATAATTATCAAATTGTGCATAGGCTAGAAGGGTAAGCTAAAGGGTGTGACACAAAGCTATAAATGCTAAATAGTTTAAGCAAAGTATAAACACTGATCCAGTTACATCACTCTTCTTCAATGTCTCTCCAGTGTCAAGTAATAGAAGATAAACCTGATCCTGGTATTCAAAGCCCTATATAAACCTCTGAATAAATAACTTGTTAAATCAAACTGATCTGATTTGAAATTAAATGAATTTGAAAAGAAGTGAAATCTGTTAAAAATCAGTCCTCCTCCACAGAAGTATTTTATCAAATTAAAGGCTCAACCATGGTCAACCATTGAATGATATAACATGGTAAGTTAAAAAGAGTGCTGGATTTGAAGATGCAAGATCTGGATTTTCGATTGGGGAGATTCTAGAGAGGATACCCCTGAGCTCTCCCGAAAATCCCCAGGTATTTCAGAGACAATGTGACTGAGCGTCTGGATAATAAAAGATTCATCCTGACTTTCTTATTTCTAGCCATGTGGTGATAGCACTGACATGCTGAGCAGCGAGTACCTAGGTCCTCAACCTGCCCTATGACAACAGCAGAAAACTGGAGTGCTAGGTCAGTTAAAAGCAGACAACTTCTGACTTTATCCCTTCCTTCAACTTATTTTTTTCTCTCTTTTTCTCTTTTATAAGTATTTCATTTTTTTTCTAATTAAAATATAAAAACAATTTTTAGCAGTTTTTCAAAATAAAATGTTGAATTCCAAATTTTCTCCCTTTCACCTTATTCTCCTCCCTAAAATCACAAACAATTTGAAATAGATTATATACATCATGTAACTTCTAATGAATCATTTTATCACTGGACCTTGTGGGCACAAAACAGCTAGAACTTCATTATACCCTCATCCCAGCTAGGACTCCATTCATGCAACCAAATGGGCTGAGTGGCACTGTTTCTGAAAGCTCTATAAGTTTCCAGGGGATCTCTGGGCTCACAAACACTAGAATGGTCCCTCCAGACCACTTAGACCTCTGCTATGCTTAGAACAAGTGTGATGCTTCGTGTGTTTCCTTGATGGTGCCATGTACTCACCAACTGGTGAATGTCAAATACAAGCTTATCTCTCTGTTTATGCAGAAGCTGAAAGCTGAGTTTGAATACAGTTCTGTCATTCGCTACATCTGTTAAACTGCATGAGACATTTAACTTCTCTGACCTCCTTTTCCTCACTTAAAGGGATTTTATTTCGTCACTGTTAAGGCACATTCTAGTTCTCAGTTTATAACCCTATAAAGCAATCATTAAACTATTATAAAAGTAACGTTCAGTTCTGACTCTTTGTGATTCCATTTGGGGTTTTCTTGGCAAAGATTCTGGAGTGGTTTGTCATTTCCTTCTCCAAAGGATTAAGGCAAAGAGAGATGAAGTGACCTGCTCCGAGTCACAATAGCTAATGAGTATTTGAGGCTATTTTTAAACTCAGATTTTTCTGACTCTGGGTCTCTCTACCCACTGAAGCACCTATATATTCCAAATTATAAAGTGCTTTGTCTTAGTTAAATAAGACAAATAAAGAAGCAGATTCATAGAAGAGGATCCACATAGTTCCAGTCCCTTTGTGACTTTCACTGCTTAGAGGTACAGGGAAAGGAATGAATCTCCAAAAGTTAAGAACAAGAGCAAGTTAAGAACAGAGCTTCTTTTTTAGTCAGTCCTTTATGACTTTAAATAAACAATACCTCTCATTTGTAATAAACAGCACTGAAGTTATTTAAAATTTTAAATATAAATTAAATTATATTTAAATTTAAGCAATTTAAAGCAGGGTCTGCTGACTGTGGGTAACAGAGGTTCCATAACTTATTGACCTTGTTTTGTCATTAGAGACAATCAACCTTTGACCAGAAAATGGCAGATCCTTTCCCTATGATTTACAAATTACCCAGAAGCCTCTGGCTTCCTGGAATTTCCACTTAAAGAGTACAGATACCCAAAGAAACATTTTGAAACCTCACAATTTTCACTAACAAAACCAACCAACTAACCAAATTAAAGGGTGAGGGAGAGGGGTGGGCAGGCTACATAGGCAGTAGAGGGAGATATGAAACAGAGAAGCCAGGATTTAAGCACTCAAAAAAAATGGAGAAGTATAGTCATGTATCTGTGGTAGACCACACTCTCAAAGACATTTTCTGGGCTCTCTCTCTTCATTCCAACTTCTTTTGGCATGAGAATGAGTCCCAAACTCAGAGATGCATTGCATATTACAGCTTGGAGGGAATTTAGAGATCATTTAATCTCATTTTACAGATGAAGAAACTGTAGTTCAAAGTGACTTGTTGACAATCACACAACTAATTAGTGTCAGAGATAGGATTAAAAACTTGGTCTTCTGACTCTTCTTTCAGAACCATGGTAGGAGGTACATTTATACCCAATGACTTCTCATGAGAATATTTGAATTTCAAAACATAAAAAACAAAAGTTTATTCTGGGGCACCATGAGGCTGCAAGCCATTCTGAAGACAGATGAGAGGTTGTGTTTGCCAGTTTCTTTCTTGTTGAATCTTCTTTCAGGACAACTATTTGGAACAGGGCCAATACAGTTCTAGACCTGGAATGGAGAAGACCTGACTTCAGATCCAGAACTAGATCTTTATTAGTTGTATGAGCCTGGGCAAATCATTCCATCTCTGCATGTTTCTTCATCTGTGAAAGAAGTACAATTATAGCACTTTCTTCCCAGGTTGTTGCAAAAATAAAAAGAGATATTTTAAACTGTAAAGGATTATGTAAATGATAGCTAGAAGTTAAAATCACTATTCAAGATGTCTCTACCCAGAAATGTTCAAGAGATTCTTGTAAAATAGATGTATACTGAAGGATAGTATTTCTCTCCTTCAGTTCCATGCCAGTTAGAGTCAAGAAACATTTATTTTAAGCACCTACTATGTGTCAAGTGCCATGCTAAGCACTGGGAATACAAAGAAAGACATAAGACAGTCTCTGACCACAAGAGCTCACAATCTAATAAGGGAAAATAACATGTAACTAGAAACTGAAAACTGAGGGTAGGGTACCCAGTGTGGGAGTAAGGAGGGCAGGAGAAGAGTTGGGGGATGATCTGAGGAGCTGGAAGTAACAGGTTTGATTTCATCTTGCAGAATGGTGAGTTTCTGGAGATCCTGAAAGATCAAAAAAGTAACCAGGAAGGAGATAATACTAGCACTCTAACTGGATTTCTTAATATATTGCTTCCATGATCATACCACTCCACTAATCAAAAACCTTCCATAACTTTCTCTATGATTTACAAAGTTAAGGTCAAATTCATTCTTATGACTTTAAAGCCTTCTATCATCTGGCCCATTTTAACTGTACTGCCCATCACTCTTCTATTTGAACCTATTGAAAATGTGATCAGCATGATCTGAATTTGAATCCTGCCTCAGACACTTGTAGCTGTGCAACATTGCACATACAAAATGGGGATAGTAAGAGTACCTACTTCCCATGTTATGGTCAAATGAAATAACATATGTAAAGTAATTTGTAAAATTCAAAGTATATTTATTAGTGTTATTATTGCTGTGGTGATTATCACCTTAACATTATCCTCTTCAGACTCATTCCTACTTTTGTACTTTTGCCTCCTCTGGAGGCAACCTGAAGGGAATGTTTCCCCTTTCTACCTATACTATCAACTAATAAATAAGCTTATTTTACTACTTATCTATTACACAAGAACCAGCTTAAATTTTTTTTCTCCTCCAAGATGTTCTTCCTGACTACTATCCTTCACAATGGCCTTTCCTTCTGAGTTTGCAATATCACTTAATATCTTTTAATCTCATTCGAGATTCACTTTACACTCCTTTTTTGGATGAATCTCTTTCTGAATACATTTCAGATGCCCTTTCTTTCCTTCTTTCCCTCCTTTCTTCCTTCCCTTCTTTCTTTCTTCTCTCCTTCCCATTTTCTCTCCTTTCTTCCCTTCTCTTCTTTCCTTCTTTTCTTCTCTTCCTTCTCCATATACTACAATTAATTTAGTTTTTCCTCAATTGAAAAACCATGTACTTTTTTAAAGTTTCTTTTCTTTCTTCTTTTCAAGTTACAAAAAGTGTAACTATAAATATTTTATATATAAAAATCCTTTCCTTCTTCAATTTTTTTGGGAGCACATCCCTAGTAATTATACTACTGAGCCATAGATTATGCACAGTTCAGTGACTTTTTGCATATAGTTCTAAGTTGCTTTCCAAAATGTTGGACTAATGCACAATTGCACAAAGTACAGCAATGTGCTTGTCTGGCCCTCAACAATTGCTAGTTTCATCTTGTATCACTGTTGACAATATCATGTATGTAAGATAGAATCTCCATGTGTTTTTAATTTGCAAATTTCTTACAATTCGTGATTTGTAACTTTTGGAAACTTTTTGCATTATTAATTTGAAAACTATTGAAGCAATCGAAAACTGAAAAAAAATTTGGAAACGAATGAAAAAATTTGGAAATTATCACCCTATAAGTAGCCAATAGCTATAAATAGGCATATTCAATTTAAGAGTAGAATATGGGGTTAAGCATATATTTCTGTGTGAGAGAGAGCACAGGTGCACCTTTGACCACTTATCTATTGAGGAATAGCTCTTCTTCTTTTTTTTTTTTTTTTTTTTTTTTTTTTTTAATTCTGAGGCAATTGGGGTTAACTGACTTGCCTAGCATCACACGATTAGGTAGTCTGAGATTGGATTTGAACTCAGGTCCTCCTGACTTCAGGTCTGGTGCTCTATCCACTGCACCGCCTAGCTGCCCCAAATAGCTTTTATTCTTACTTATTTCTTATAGTTCTCACTTATTTCTAACTTACTTATTTCTTACAGTTTCCTATATATCTTACTTATTTCTAACAGTTCCCTATATATCTTAGATATCAGACCCTTATCTGTAAAACCTTTGTAAAAAATTTCTCCCTTTAATAACAATAACTAACATTTATAGCACTTAAAGTTTCATAAAGTACTTTACACCCTCCTCTTTCCATGGGTGCTGATCATATTTGTGGAAAAGCACACTCCAGGTATTTGGGGGTGTTGTTTTTTTTTTTTTTTAAACCAATTGCTTTTACTATGCAATCTTTACTAAAAGCTAAATAAGTCTGATGAGCTACAGTATAATCAGCCATAGGATTATCTAAGAATCTCAAAGCAGCAGCTACCCATTGTAGAACAAACTATTGAAGCAGACCAGATTGGAAGAAATGTCCTGAGGGGATTACAACTAAAATGTTCCCAAATGAATAAATAACATAAAAATAAAATGTTGTACGCATATTAACTCATTTGATCACAACAACCCGATGAAGTAAATATTACTATCCTCCTTTTACAGATGAAGAACCTGAGGCTGAAGGAGGTTGTGACTTGCTCAGGATCACACTGTTTAGTAAATATTTGAGGCAGAATTGGAAATCAGGTCTTCCTGACTCCAAAAACCCGCCGTGCTTCCTAGTTGCCTGATATTCTCTTTCTACTTCAAACAACATGGATTTTGTTTGCACAGACTAGCTTTTCGACTTTTTTTTTTTCTCTTTTTGCCATTTCTTTTGCAAAAATCCTGTCCGAGTCTTGCATATGAAGAAATGATAATGGCAGAATCAGGCAAGCCAGGGAAAGCCAAAGGCAGCTTTAAGCCAAACTGGCTCAAGCACAACCTGAACCCATAAACGATCACACGCCCCTGGAAATACGCCAGCGCGGCCCCCAATCTTGAGAGCTCCCTCTCTATTTTCCTTCTCTTAAGCGCACGCTTTAACCCAGCGGTTACAGCTTGGGTCCTATCTCCTGGGAACCAGTCCAGATCTCCGGCTGGGTGTAACTGAAGGCTCTGGTTTGTCTCCATCCTCATTAGGGAAGGGATGGAGCTCGCCAGAGGCTTGTTCTCTTTGTTTTTCTTCTCAGCGTGTTTCCCTCCCCAAACTCCTGTGGCGAGGAAACTACTTTCTAGGCCTAGCTCCGCATCAACAACTTGGGTGACCTTGGACCAGTGGTTTCTCAGTTCTGGACGGCGTTTCCTGCTCCGTAAAACGAGCCCATTTGCGTCGGACCATCTCGAAGGCCCTGTCCAGCTTGGGGGTGCTCGGCTTTTCCCGGCTTCAGGAGATGGAGCCGGATGGGATAGAATTCCCTCTCAGCCTTCCAACTTCAGTCGTCGCCTTCCAGAGCCGGGGTAACTTTAACTCCAGGGCTGCAGACTCGCAACATTAAAAGCCCTTCCCAGTGGAACCTAATTGGAGCCATACTGAATCCAGGCACGCCCGCTTCTACCGAGGGTCTGCCGATTTCCAGGCAGACTTTTTGCTCCGTGTCACTCTGAATTTAACTCATTTCATTTCAATTTGATGTCGTTTTGAGTGTGTGTTTATTTTACCTAATAAGTGCATCATTTACCCCATAAAAATCTCATTTTGGAAAAGGTGGGGTCGAAGGGGGGGAAAATAAAATTCAGGAAGGGGCGCACTCACTGACCCGCTGCATTAGCTGGGACCTGGGGGTGAGGGGTGATGTCATCTCCACTGATGGAGGCCAGACTCGCAGGGATAAACAAGGCTGCCGTTCTCTCTCATTGGAACAGACAGTGCCAGCGGAGTCTGAAAGAAAGGGAATCCGGTGTTGATTTCATTATAAAGACACCACGAAGTCTCCACCAGCGTAGGATTCTGTGCACCCACTGTTTGCTCCTAAATTAGAGACAGGATGGAGAGAGGCAGCTGACAATAGCCAACTCCGTGAAACTCCCAGATTTGACATCTGCTCCCACCCACACCGCACCCAAATGCCCACGTGAACGTGCGACTTCGTCTCTTCCCGGACATTTAGCATCACCTCACATCAAAGCCGCTTTCCGCGGTCTTACAGCTGTGGCCTGAATACCGTGGCCAGAGCCAAACTCACCCGCCGGGCAAAGTGGAGAGGGAGGAGCTGGGATGGGAACGAAAAGTTCTGGGTTTTAGTCTTGCTTCTGATTCTGAGTATCTCTGGTCCAAGTCTCTCAGAGACTTTTGAGTTGGATTCAGGTATTGCCTCTGACACATACTGACTGCGTGGTCCTGCAGAAGATAACCTTCTTCATCTGTAAAATAGTGACAACAATAGCAGAGTCTGGTTTAAGTTTCAAAGAGATATTGTAAATAAATAAATCTCTCTTGAAGCATTAAATTGCTATGTAAATGTGGTGGTTCAGTCATTTTTGGCTCTTCGTAACTCCATTTGGAGTTTTCTTGGCAAAGATACTGGAATTTTTGCCATTTCCTTCCCCATTTTTTTTTTTTTTAATAGATGAGGAAACCAAAGCAAACAGGGTCAGGTGACTTGCTCAGGGTCACACAGCTAGTAGGCATGTGATGCTGGATTTGAACTCAGATGGATGAGTCTTCTTGGTTCCAGGCTCAGTACTCTATCTACTATATCACCGAGCTGCCTTATCATATAAATCGTTTGGAAGCAGCAAGTCATAAAGACCTTGGTTCAAAAGTTGCCTCTGACACATTCTGGCTATGTGATCCTGGAGATCTCAGTAATTGTCGGAAGGTATAAATTGCCCGAAGGGGCCAATCAGCATCGGTAAAGAAAGAACTTCACAAATTCTAAAAAAGTCAGCTCATGAGATTATAATTATATATTATACATAATATATTACATATATATAGAATATAATTATAGATATATAATTGCAATTATATATTATATGTATATATATATATATATATAGATAATTTAATTATTATCTAAGTTTTATATAGCAAGAACAAATGTAGAATTGAGAAATAAAGAAGTTATATAGGGCTCTTTTATAAGGGGATAAAAGGAAGGTGGAAAGCATTAAATATGAATTGGCCTGAAAGTCAAGGGAACTGAGTTCAAGCCCAACTTTGCCATACTAGTTATATGACCTTGGAACGTTACCTTCTGACTTCTCTGTGAAGGATTTGGACTTAGAGGATCTCTAATTCCTCTCAGCTTTAACACTATGAATCTATGTTCTCTCAGAACATTTCCAATTCTAACTTTCTATGTTTTTATAATTCTAGATTTAAATCTAGAACTACTCCCTAGGTGATCTTGGGTAAGCCATGTCTCCAGGAATCCACTTCGTCCTCTAACCTTGAGCCTTATTGCTGTAACCCCTTGCTTGTTGCATGTGGAACAATGTCCTTCTACACGTGATTTCCAGAGACCAAAGAAGAGTTCATCTTGGTTTTGGAACTCTGTCCTGGATCTGAACTATCCTTGGTGAGTGAGTGCAAAATATCCTACTCCCCTCTAACCAGCTTGCCTCACATCATGCTTTACATCCATTCATTCAGTTCATCTTATTATCATCTACCCTGATGCTACACACATAGGCAAACCACCCCAAAATACACACACAAACACACAGAGAGGAATTTTCTTCCTCTTGCTCAAGGAACAATAATCAATTTGAAAGGATGTGACAACTACCTTATGACTCTATAAATTGTCTTTCATGCTCTAAGAGGACCAAAATGACATCATTAAATTTCTATGACTCTATTAACCATCTCTGTGACTCTCCAGACCAAAATTCTTTTCCTGACCATCATTCCTTATATATGCTCTCATCTGCTATTAATATATTTATATTATATGAACCTTATAATATGTGAGGTTCATGAATCACTGATGTAGCTAACAAATATTTGTTAAATACTTAAAGTGAATCAGACACTATGAGAAGTGCTTTGTTATTGATCAGTCATTTTTCAAACATGTCCAACTCTTCATGATCTCATTTGAGTTTTTTGGCAAAGATACTAGAGTGGTTTGCCATTTCCATATTCAGCAATTGCTAAATGCTAGGAATGCACAAAGAAGGGTTAAATAACTCAATGCATACAACACGTTAATAAAATAGATGACAATAATAATATTAGATTATTAGATTAGATAATAATAATAAAATAATGATCTCAGAGACAAGATACTACCCACAGGAGACTGGTAGAATGTCTCTTGCAGAAAGCAGATTTGAGTTAAATCTTGAAAGATGCCTAGGGAAGCCAGGAGATAGAGGTGAAGAAAGATAACATTCTAGAAATGGGAGCTCACTAATAAAAGGGTAAAGAGAAGGAAGATGGCATGTTATGTACAGGGAATTGCAAGTAGGTCAATGTAGCTAAACCATAAAGTAAATGGAGGGGAGTAAAGTATAAGACTGGAAAGTGTTATGATATAAATCAAAGTAAACTGGGGCACAAAGTTCTGAGCACGATCATTTTATTGACAAAACATGAATTTCCCAACAAACTGGATCTCAATCCCCTCAAAAAAGTTAAGACTCCAAATGAGGAGAATAGCTCTCTTTTATGGACAAAAAACAGGGATCTTCAGAATTGAAGGCAGCATCATAAATGGGGGAAATAATATATGGTTGATTATAAAGTCAATAGCATCAGAGGTGGGAGCTAGGTTGCACAGTGCATTGAGCCCCAGTCTGGAGTCAGAAAGAATTGAATTTAAATTTGGCCTCAGATGCATACTAGCTGTGTGGTCTTGGGAAAGTCATTTAACTCTGCCTCAGTTTCCTCATCTGTAAAATGAGCTGGAGAAGGCAATGGTAAACTGCTCTAGTGTCTTTGCCAAGAAATCCCCTAATTGGGGTCATGACTGACATGACTAAAGAACAATAAGAATCACAGGCATGAGAAATAAAATGATTGATGGTAAATCGTCAATGACTGGCTAACAGAAATCCCTCCTTGTATCTTTTCATTAAGAAATGTTCATTTTTTTTGTCTACCTTCAAGGACAAATTAGTAATAGTGGGCCAGACTTCTCTGGCAACCTCCTGTATGCTTCAAGAATAACCAATTTCCTTAAGACAGAAAAGAATAGTGATGAGCAAGAGAAGTAATTTTCTACATTTAACTCAGAGACAATGAGTGATTTGTAAAAAAGTTGAATTTCTAACTTAACTTTGACAAAAAATGACTTAGGCAGTTATAAAAATGTCATCAGTAATACAAAAATGAAATCAATTATAAATAATTTTTATTTTCACAATTTTCAATAAGAAGAGACCAAGTTATTTTTGCCAGGAAGTTATAGTCACTGGAGTTTATGACTAGAGTGGGAAGAAACAGGAAGACAGGGGAGTGAGAAGGGAAGGAGAGAAAATTTATGAAAAATATATAGAGAACTGATTCAAATAAGACTACAATTGACTAAATAGTCAAAGGATATAAACAGACAATTTTCAGATGAAGAAATTAAGGTCATTTATAGTAATATGAAAAGGCCTTATATCACTATTGATTAGATAAATGTAAATTAAAGCAATTCTGAGGTACACCTCATACCTATCAGAAAGATTAAGATGACAGAAAAAAGATGATAAATGTTGGAGGAATTGTGGGAAAACTGGTACACTAATGCATTATTGATGGAGTTGTGAAATGATCCAACCATTCTTCAGAGCAATATGGAAATAAGCTCACAGGACTATAAAATGTGCATACCTTTTGATCTAGCAGTGTCACTACTAGTTCTATATCCCAAAGAAATCATAAAAGAGGGAAAAGGACCCAGATGTGCAAAAATATTTGTAGCAGCCCTTTTTTTAGTGGCAAGGAATTGTAAATTGAGTGGATGCCCATCAGTTACTGGAATGGCTGAGTAATGATATACGAATGCAATGGAATATTATTGTTCTATAAGAAATGATGAGTAGGCTGGTTTCTGAAAAGACTTACATGTACTGATGATGAGTGAAGTGAGCAGAATCAAGAGAACACTGTATGCAGCAACAGCAAGATGATGTAATGATCAATTATAATAGACTTAGCTCTTCTCAGCAATATAGTGATCCAAGGCAATTCCAATAGATTTTGGAATGGAAAATTCACTGGAGACTGAATGAGAATAGAAGCATATTACTTTCACCTTTTTTTGTTGTTGTTGTTAATTTGTTTGCCTTTTCTTTTTGTGATTTTTTTTCACCTTTTGTTCTGATTTTTCTTTTCCAACATGACTGATATGGAAATATGATTAAAATGTTTGTACATGTATAATGTATATCAGATTTCTTGTTGTCTTAGAGAGGAGAGAGGGAAGGAGAAAAAAATTTGGAACTCAAAATCTTAAGAAAATGAATGTTGAAACCTATATATAACTGGGAAAATGGAATACTTTTGAGAAAGCTAATGTTAATTAAAAAAAAACTCATTAAAAAAGAAAAAATCACTTTGGCCAGTATATGAAATATGGATTGGAGTTAGACAGACAAATTATAAAGTTATTTCAATGATCTAGGTGAGAGGTGATGAGAGATTAAACTCAGTGGATAATGGGTATGTGAATGAAAAGAAAAGCATTAAGTACAAGTTTTATTGTGAAGGAAGAAATGACAAGTCTGTACAGCTGGGAAGATGATGGAAACCTCAATAGTAATTTGAAAATTTACAAAAGGGGCCAGTGGTGGAGCTAGGTTAGTGCTAGTGCTGGTGAAAATAATGTATTCTGTTTTATAACTGTTGAATTTGAAATAACTAAGAATTATCTAGTTTGCAATGTCTAAAAGGCAGTTGGTGATAAAAAACTGATGTTCAGAAGAGAGACTAGAGCTGGATATATAGATCTGGAAATGATTTTCATTGAGATAATAATTGAAGTTAAAAGAGCCAATGAGTTGACTGAGCAAGGTAGTAAAGAGGGATAAACAAGCCAGGACTAACTACTGAGAGACCCCTACAATTAGTGGGTATTTTATGAATGAAGATCCAGAAAAAAAGACAGAAGAAGCAATCAGGTCAGAAACTGGGAGGGAACCATGTCATGAAAGCAGTGTTATGAATTCAGAACTGTCTTCCTTTTGTATTAGCATTTCTAGCATGCAATACAGTATCTGGCACATAGCTAGTACTGAATAAATGCTTTTTCATTAGTTTATTTTCATTCATTCCTACATGTATGCATGGATTTATGCTTTCTCTGCCTGTTTCATAGGCTTGTGAGGAGGCTCAAATACATTAACAAGTATCTATTGATTTTGAAATTTATGAAATCTTACATGTAAGATGTAAAATTATTACTGAACAGATTTAAATCCACAAATCTGAGTTAATGTGGACTTGTGGCTATGTCTACATGACAACAAACACATCTTTGACAAATACAAAATTCTTTTCATAAACCAGATGATTACAAATAGTGAATACAGCCTAACTGAAAAGTTCCACTTTTCTGAAAACCAATCTGCTTTTTTATAAGAAACATTGACCATCCAGAACATAATTAAGTACTTGAGAACATATCAGAAATATTTCCAAGAACTTTATAGTACAGGGTAGCCAGAGAAGGTGGCTAAAATTAGATTTAGAATTATGTGCAAGTTGAGTTCCAAACAAGTTTTTTTAATTAGGCTCCTTTTATTTTTTTTCTAGGTTAAGACTTATAGCAGATTAAAAATAAGTTTGCATTTTTTAAAAAAATCTATATTTCTCTTATTTTTTCCTCCAGGTTAAGGTTTATAGCAGAATAAATATAAGAAGAAAAGAGTGACAGGTCAAGGAGAAGGTATTACTTGGAAGCCATCAGCAATGAGAAGCAATAGTTGACATGGAAAGAATATATAAAAAATATCTAGCCATATTGTGGGAAATATTCAATGTCAAGGGCAAGTAACCTTGTGTACCTCAGTATGACTCCAAGAAATCAAGTTTTTTGGGCAGCCAGGTGTTATAGTGAAGAATCAGGGAATCTCATAATTATGAATTCAAATCCATCCTCAGACACTAGCTATATGACCCTGGGCAAGTCAATTAATCTTGTTTGCCTCAGTTTCCTCATCTGTAAAATCAGCTGGAAAAGGAAATAGAAAACCACTCCACAAGTTTCTTTGCCAAGGAAATCCCAAATGGGATCATGAAAAGTCAGATATAAAACAATAACCAAAATAAATTATTAAATTATGATTAATAAATACTATTTCATTAAACAGCCTGAAATTTTGGTTTCTTGATCAATTGCAATAGCTGGCTATAGTGCTTACTTTGATACTTCAATTGATGATTTCACCAATGTGAATAGTCCCTCCAGCATGCAGATAGCAACCATCCACACCTTCCCATTCTCTGTGGCTCTTGTCCATGATTTCACATAAATTTTCTACAAGAAGTCTCCCCAGTGTTTTAGAATCTGGTGCTTTGACATTACATGGATTCCATCGAAACCCATCATTTATCTCATTATTGTCACATGACCAGTCCACCTTCTTTTCCAGTCATATATCTCTTTCTGAGTCAGTCTTTAAACTTTTTATCTTGTATAATTCTTGGTTGCCAATGTGCTGCAGCCTACTCACACCCACCATGAGCATCTCCATTGCCCTTTGGGTGAACCCCAACCTTAATTCTTCAAAGACTGTAACATTCTGAGATCCTTTCCAGCTCTAAATTTATGATCCTATCATCTTGTTCCATGACTCACAGCCTTGTAGCAGCATCAGAAGAATATTGATGTTAAAAAGATGAACCTCTGTTTAAAAAAAAGCTCAGACGTCATTCAAGGCACAATTTCCTAATGGTCATCCAACCCACACTCCTCCTTCTGCTCAATTCTGCACCCAGTTCAATTGTTCATGCTTAGTGCCTGTGTGAAATGTTGTCATTAATGGATCGGCTCAATGGATTGTCTGCCCAACCCTTTATCTACTTGTTTCATCCAGTTTGGATGCTTAGGCTGGACCCTTTAGAGCTATTCTTGGACTCTGCTATGATATTGAGAATGTTCTTCAGGAAAATATGAAATGGGGGCATTAAGGCTTCTATAAGCCATATTCCATAAGTCATCCCTATAATCACCAAATTGAACTTAAAGCTGACATGAAAACAACATTCCAACATATTTATAGTTCATCTATTAAAAAGGCATTTGGGTTGACAACCCGAGACATTTCTTTAAGATCTCTCTTAATTTGATTCTTATACACATCAAAATCACACAAGAATACTCAAAAGATTTAATAACAGAGAACTTTTTTCTAAAGATCCTCTGATTTAATATCAACGAGACAAACCAAAAAGGAAATATATCTTTCCAAATGCACTTGAGATCATCAAGGAATATATCCAGGCCATAATCCAAATATATTTTTCAAATAAATGGAATAAGCATTTCCTATAGATGTGAAGCCCTTTAGATATTTTTTTTCCTATAGATGATAGTGTATCTGTTGAGAAACTTGCTACAATTCATGTTTATCCTATGCACTTCTACTGTGTGTCTGAGGATGTATCTGAACTCATGAAGGTGTGGTAGAGAAGAATCACTCTGGAGATAGAATAAGAACTAGGTTTTGGCTCTGCCACTAAGCGGATGAATGACTGTGGGCAAATCACTATATTCTTCTATAGAAGTCAGCTTCTTCTGCTAGGTCTGACATTCCGTGCTCTAATAGTCTATATTCTTCAGTAAGATTTCTCTGAGTGCCTATATTTTGTATTTTGTATTCTAGCTTTCTCAGGTCTCTTCTAGTTCTGAATATTGTATGGTTTTATTCAGTGCAATCAGAGAAACCAAGCAGACATGTGCTACCAGTTCATGTGAAAATGGCACATCTTTGCCATTCCGGTTCATTACAACCACAATTACCAAAATTATTTAGTACATGTTTCCATGTAGAGGTCTAATTACAGAATTTTTACATTTTATTTCTTTCTTTTTTGGTTAATGCTTGAAATTAAATTGGTTAGCTCAATTTTTTTTGGAAGCTTGGAGCCCTGCATGGATTTTTAGAAGTGAATCATAAATGTCTTTCAAAGAGAGTGTTAGATTTATTCCCTTTGTTTCTCATGGGGCTCCCTGAAAAATAAAGAAAAAACACGTAGTCACTTTGAATTTAAGTCAAATAAAATTTCAATTAAAAAAAGAATTTAAGCAGAGGTCTGGAAGCTACATCACCTTCTCTAAGACACCAGGTTGGTTGGTATTCTGCTGTGTTATAATGGACTCTATATAGCTGAGGAAACTGAAGCAGATAGAGAATAAGGGGCTTGTCCAGTATTTGTTGTTATTGAGTCATTTTTCAGTTATGTCCAACTCTTTGTGACCCCTTTAGGGTTTTCTTGGCAAAGATACTAGAGTTTTTGCCATTTCCTCCTCTAACTCATTTTATAGATGAGGAAACTGGGGCACACAGAGTTAAGGGACTTGCCCAAGGTCACACTGTTAGTAAGTGTCTGAGGCCAGATTTAAACCCATTAAGAGTCCAACATTCTCTCCACTATACCTCCAAGCTGCCCAGGGTTCCACAACTAAGAAGCATCTAAGCTGGGTTTGAACTCAGGCTTTCCTGATATTAGAACCAGTTTTATATTCATTGTGCCTGAACATTATATTTATTTCTGTTCCATTTCATCTTATTAGACTCAACCCAATCATTCTAGCCTATTGAGATTGCTTAGAATTCTGATTGTCATTCATTGTTTTATCTATGCCTTTTTTGCATCATTCCCAAATTTTATAAGCATTATCATCTATGCCTTCATCCAAGCCATTGATAAAAATGTTGAAATATGTTGAAATCATCAGTGCACTCCACTAAGGGATAGCTCTTCTAGGTGATATCAGTTTGATTTGAGGCATCATTTTAAAGTTGTTTGGCGGGCAACACTGAGAAAGTTCAGAGGGGTTACTGCCTCTACTCCACAATCTTGGATCTGCCTCCCCTTTCTGTTCCTTTAATAGTACATTCTATTATTTTCCAAGGTGACCAAAAAAGTCCACTAGCTTATAGTTTAAAGAATCTGACCTCCTCTCCATTTAATTTAATTTTTGATTTTTTTGGGGAAATCAGATATTTGTCCATCTCCAAAGATCTCAAAGAGCAAACTGGCCTCTATATATTTTAAAGTTATCCATAAGTTAAATACAGAGATAATATTTTGCTCAACGTATAGATTCCATTTCTAGTATTTTTAATTAGATCTTTTAAACCACTTTAGGGAACCATGATGATAAATATTTAGGATGTAATTCTTTCTTTGTTCCCTTCTGAAGAAACCAAAACATCCTCCAAATATTCCTTTTCCTTGTGACACCTATTTGTAATAGATTAAAAAAAATTAAAACAACTGTTTAATAAGGTTTCTTATTTAACCACATCTCTCCTAGGAGCCTAGAAGGCTCTACCGATAAACATTTTTTAAATAAAAAGATTTATTAAGTGACTCTAGGCGTCATCTCCTAATAAGTAATTAGTTTTATTTTCTCTGTGACTGACCATTAAAATGGAATCCTTGCCATACTGACTATAAGAAATTAACATTCTCTTAATGAACTGTTTTATTTTTTCATTCTCTGTAGTTATGCATTTTTATGTTCCAGACTAATTCCCTTTTCCTTACCACCACCCTGTTTGTGTATCTTCCCTTACATTAGAGAGTAAACTCCTTGAAGGCTAGAACTACCTTGTCTTTACATTGTAAACTCAGTGCTTAGAAGAATGTTTGGAACATGGTAGATATTTTAGAATAATCACTAATATTTATTTAATGCTTTAAGGTTTGTAAGTCACTTTATAAATATTATCTCATTTTTTCCCTCAACAATTTAGGGAAGCAGGTGCTATATTATCCTCATTTTACAGGTAAATAAACTGAATCGGAAGTTAAGTGACTTGCTCATCTTAATGATGATGATGATAGTAATAATAATAATAATAGTCTGAAGTTGGTTTAAACCCAATGTTCCTGGCCATAGGTCCATCCTCTATGTACTTGTTTCCTAGCTACAATTTTCATTCATTCATTCATCCACTAATTCAATCATTTTATAAGTGATCCTAAAAATACTTAGAAATGAGATTACAGATTTCATTAAGAATTACTCCTAATTCTTTTGTGCCCAGTTCAATTCCACAACCATAGTAGCACCCTCCTGGGAGGCAGGATATGTAAATTCAGACCAATAACTAACTGTATAACTTAAGCCAAGTCATTTCCACATTTGATAAAGAAAGAAACCAAAGCCTGGAGAGGGTAAATGATTTGCCCTTACTATTAGCAAATAACAGAACCCAGATTTTTTCCACACTGGCAACCTTCCTTTCTTCCCTATCTAAGTATTGGAAAACAAGGATAAATGTTCAAGAAAGGAAACAACAAGATGACCCAAGAAGTCTGCCTTGGGCAAACTCAATTAAATAGATATGTTTTTTTCACGTTGCATTACAGGGCCACATGCCACAGAAATTTGATTCTTGAAATGTTCACCACTGATCTTGGCAGCTATTCCCTTTTTGGTTTGTGACTCTTTCAATAAGACACCAAACAACTGGGGAAAAAAAGGAGGAGATCTCCACCCTTCCAAACCCAAAGAGACAGCAACATCTATCATCGTGGTTTAGGCAATGACCTCAGGGGAGGTCACCACTACTTAGGCATTGGCAATGTTACTGTGGCAAGCCCTATAAAGCTTTTTGGCCCAGGAAACCAATTAGCCAATGATCGCATCCACTTCCTTGTGCCTTCCTGAATTTCTTAAACATGTGTTTCTTGGAATCAGCCCCTTCTGCCACATAGACCAAAGTGACAAATCATCCAACCAAAGGGGAAAAAACTCAGAGCTAAACAAAAAGCCCACGGGCATGTGTTGCAACCAGTCCAAAGCGTCTCCTTACGCACAAAGTGAGAGGAATAGATAAGACCAAATTCCAAATTTGGTCATGAACCATTTGGACATGAAAATAATCCTGCACAAAGGCAACTAGATGATGCAGTGGATACAGCACCAGCCCTGAACTCAGGGCTTCAGACACTTAACAAATACAGGATGTGTGACCCTGGACAAGTCACTTAATCCCAATTGCCTCTAAATAAATAAATGAATGAATAAGCAAACAAATGAATGAATAGATAGATAACTAAACAAACAAACAAATGATGATCCTGCATAATGAACAAGATGAGATCTTCGGGAAAGCACCAAATTTGGAGCTGGTGGAGTTGAGTTTGAAATCTGATTCTGCCACTGGTGACTTGAATGACCTTGAGTATGCCATATAAACTCTCCAAGCCTCAGATGAAGGACCCAGATTAATTGGCCTTTAAGGTCCCATCTATGTCAAAAATCTGTGATTCTATGATGTCATTCTTATATGAATTTTGGCATATCTGGGAAAAAGTTCTGGATTTGGCTTCAGGAGGCATAGATTTGAATTCTGGTTCTATTACTTTCTACTCTATGATGTGAATCCTATTTCTATTACATTCATTATATAAGTGGGTATAATGATTGGACAGATGGTTGAAACTCTAGAAGACTGGATGGGTTGAGGTAAGGAGAGAAAGTGACGGTCCCATCTTCTACAACTTCTATTGTGAATTCTGAAATTTTTAAATAAAGTCACACATTGAGAAAACTTTCCAAATTATTTACACCTTACTTCCTATTCCTAGACAAATTGGCCTAATTACTATATGTTCTGTGCAACCTTTCATTCTCACCACCATGTCTTTTCATAAGCTCTTCCCTATTTGTAAGATCTCCTCCCTTTTCACATCATCTTTGCTCCTTGGAACTCCTATTTTCCTTCAAGGCTAAACTCAAGTGTTACTTTTTTTTTTTTAATAGTATTTCATTTTCCCAAATAAATGCAAAGATAGCTGTCAACATTCACTTTTATAAAACCTTGTGCTCCAATTTTTTCTCCCCCTTTCCTCCTTTCTTCCCCTAGATAGCAAGCAATCTGATGAGGTTAAACATGTGCAATTCTACTAAACATATTTCCAGTATAAATATATTTCTTGCTGTGCAAGAAAAATCAGATCAAAAGGGAAAAAATACAAGAAAGAAAAACAACAAGAAAATAAACAACAACCACTACAAAAAGATGAAAATACTGTACTTTGATCCACATTCAGTCTCCATAGTTCTCTCGCTGAATGGCACATTCCATCACAAGTCTATTGGAAGTGCTCAAAGTTCTACTTTTGAGAGTCCTTTCCCAGGAGTACTGTGATAGATCTGGAAAGAGAACCAATTTTGGAGTTAGAACCAGGGTTAAAATTTCACCTTTGATGCTTGTTATTTATATGATCTTGGGCAAACATATTTAATTCTTGGGCTTTAGTTTTCTCATCTGAAAGGGTTGAGCTGGATGGCTTTTGGGGTTCCTTCTAACTCCAAATATATGATTCCTTCACTTGTTGATGGCCTCCAACACTATGTATTATATATGTGTGCATATATTATGTGTGTATATGTATATACATAATATATGCACATACATGTATATACATATATAATATTTTATGCATACATATGTGTATATACAATATATGCAAAGAAGTATAATGAATATAACATTGGGGGTATTTACAACTGGGAGAATAACTATATATATTTAATTAATTTATATACACACAGATACACACACATAATACATATTTCATAGGTTCCTCAAGAGCAGTAAGTATCTAACTTTTGTTTTTGTCTTCCCATTATCTAGCTTAGTTCCTGGCACATAGTAGTCACTGAATAAATGTTGGTTGGCTTATTGATTGGTTAGGAAGACTGTTGTTGGTGACATTTCTTTAGATCATCAAACTATTGAACTTGTTGGATTTGCTGAAGTGATTTTTCCTATCTTACTGGGTGACATTAGGTAATTACTTCATTTTTTCAGGCCCCAGTTTCTTCAAATATAAATTTAATAGGTTGAACTATTTGATCTCCCAGGTTCCTTTCAGCTTTATCAGTCTTAGTGTCAGAGCTGTGAGTTTCCTGGGATTGATCTTGGGCTTCAGTAAGCAGAAAGCAGAAGAGGGAGTAGTTCTAGGGAAGGTTCTGCTCCCTTCTCCCTCTCTGGAAGGAACTTACAAATAGGGGAGAAAGAATGGATGTAGATGCAGCCAACAAGTTTCATTTAGTCCAAGCCTTGTGCTTCCTGACATCAACACTGAGAATAAAATAAAAGGATTTCAAAACAGGAACCCGGAGAGATGTAGAGGTTTCTTGACTTGCTCAAGGTCATACAGTGAGCTTTGTGTCAGTTTAAGATGAATACCCCAAGCCTGTTTCTGTATTGCTCCTCCCTGAAAATCTGGATCCTGGAGAAGGAAATTGAGGATAAGATAATCTTTCAAAAATTCACAAGTATTCTTGTGAACATGTCAGGAGCAACAGCCAACAGGCTTAATGGAAATGGCCCAAGCTGGTTAGATTTAAGCAAAATACTCCATTCAGATACTTTAAAGAATTATTAGCAACATGATCCAAAGATCTAAGCAAGAAATCTATGAGACTCCAGGTCCAGGGGGTAGGCAGGAAAACATGGTCTGATTTAGGGAGTGTAGATCCAAAACCAATGTAAGATCCATAAAACAGGATCAGGAGAACACAGTGAGAGAAGTATAGGGCTTCCCACCATGCCAATTTATTTCTTCCAAAGGCATTATTATTTTTGAATGGATGAGCTCTACCGACTCTATTTCTCCATTTCCTGTACACCTGCCTCTCCCTACCCAAACACACACACAGCTGAAGGTAATGGGGGTTCAGACATCTGCCTGCTGTCCTTGGCATCTGGAGAATGCCTTCCACTCAAGGACCTTACATTCATGTCTCCACAAGCATCATCATCTCAGCCTGCTTCATCCACATTTTAAGGAGGCAGCATAATTGATCCCATTTTGCAGAACATAGAAAGATCATTTTTCAGTGAACTACAGTAAAGTGAAGGAGTTGGTACCTGTCCTGTGGTACATTCAGTGGGAGGATTTTCCAGGCTTTTCAGTGAGGAGCCTTGACATAAATAAAATATCACACCTACCAGATTCAACTTGAACCCTTGGGCCACTGTAGAACTTTTCAATGCTCATTGCCAAACATTTCTTCACTGGAAAGCTGGGTTGGTACAAAAGATTAGTATGGAATAATAGTATTTCAGAACTACAAGAGCCTTTAGAGGTTCTATAGTTCAAACCATGGCTAAAAACAAATTTCTTTTATCATATGCTTGATAAATATGAATTTGGCCTTTGTTAAAAACAAAACAATAACAACAACAATAACAAAATGAACAACTTCCAAGGAAGGGAAACTTGCTATCCTCCTAGATAGCTTAATAGACCTTGGGATTACACTAATTGTAAGAAATTTTCTTTTTACATCAAGCCTAAATATATCTCTTTGCAATTTATACCTATTGCTTCTTTTTCCAACTTCTGGAGCCATTTGGAAAAAACTTTACCCCTTCTTCCAAATAATAGCCATTTTAGATATTTGAAGACAGCCATCATCTGCCTCCCCACCTCTCCCACCCTTAATTTTTCTCTTCCAAGTTAAACATTCCCAATTTCTTTCAGTGGATCCTTGCAGGGCATATGGAATTCTGCATTTTTGTTTAGCATATAGTAAGTTCTTAATAAATGTTTATTGATAAGTTGACTCCGTGAGCTAAGAACTACAGTTGGTTCAAAGAATATCAGATAAATCAAGTTTGAAATCCCATGGTTTTCTAACATAAATAAAGGTAATGATTTTAATTTTTTCCCTGATCTTGTTTTGTGTGAGTCCCACCTTGGCTTTGGATCTACCACTCCCTAAATCAGAACAGGCTTTCCTGACTAACCACAAGGGGAACTCTTACTTAAGGAAAAATTTCCTTCTTGATGTTTATCATTAGCATTGGGTATTTAATTATATGGCAACTTTTTTAAAAATAAAAGAATAAGAGAAGAGGACAATGAAATTATTTGCATGAGTCTCATGACTTGGAAGGTTAGTTTGCCTCATAGATTCTTAATGATACATCAAAACTCCCAAATCATTAGCAGAACTGGCTTTCCTATCAGAGATTGGAGAGGTACCCAGTGGTGAATTAGTGAGGTATGACTAGAATCCTATGGCCATGTGACCAGGACTTTCCCCACCAAATGCAGCCTTTCCATTATGTTGCAAATCAGATAATGGATTTGATCATGAAAAAAGTAATTGCTACAGCTTATTATATGCTAATGCTCTTAATTATTTAATGAAAATCCATGCATATATACAGATTTACCTTTGGATGTTTATTGAAAATGGAATAAAATAAACTATTTATCATGAAGCTTTTCCAGGATCACAGAATCTCAGAGTTGCAAGTGGGAATGTTGTGAGGTTCAAGTGAGATAATGGATGTAAAAATTTTGTAAAACTTAATATGCTATAAAAATATCTAGTCATGCTTCGCTTCCTTTTCATCTCCTCCCCTGCTTCCATCCAATCCTTTTTCTTCTCATCTTCCTCATCTTCTTCATTCTCTTTATCCTCCTTATCATCATCATCATCATCATCATCATCATCATCATCATCATCATCATTCTTTTTAGTGTACAGTCACTAGATAGCTAGATACCTCAGGAATAGACTCAGGAATATTTTACTTCAAATCTGGCCTCAAACACTTATTAACTGTGTGATCCTGGGCAAGCCACTTAACCTCTGTCTGTTTTAATCTTCTGGAGAAGGAAATGGCAAAGCACTGTATTATCTTTGCCAAGAAAGCCCCATGGACAATATGATCCAGGGTCACAAGACAGTCACAACTGAATAACAATAGTGTTCAGGTCCCTAGGCTAGGGATGACTTCATTCCCTGAGCCTGCACTCTTGATGAGTTCAAGTAATGTTTTTTGACCAATACAGAGATGTGCTGATAGATTTAACAACAAGGCACTAGGGGGAAAGGGGGGAAAAGGAATGCATGCCCACATACTATCAAATTTAATCTGAATCATTTACACTTTCTTAAGTCTAGGCAATCAACAAAATAATAAATCAAGATCTGATTCATGGTGTTTGAAAATCTGCAATGTATAAATATACTAAAAATTTAGCAATCAGCTATTTAGAGCTGATTCTAGCATAACCCGGGAGCTTAGTGGTCTTCCAGTCCAACTCCATAATGAACAAAAATCTGTCCTATAGCAGTCAATAAGTGGCTATCCATCCTTTTCTTGAAGATCTCCAATGAGAGAAAGTTGTCTGTTTAGAATCATGTCTTTCATCCACACCCCCAACCTCAGTACCTTTTTGAATAGCTCCCATTGTTAGGAATTTTTAAAAAAGTCAACTGAAATTAAGTGAAGTGTCTGAGTCATATTTAAATGCAAGAACTCCTAATTCTAGGGCTCTTCCTCTATCTACTACACTAACTGCTCTTCAAATTGTCTTTTAAAAAATATCTCAAGAGCATAGAATCATAGACTAAAAGTTGGAAAGACTTTAGAAGCCAATTCTCTCATTTTACAAATGAGGAAAGTTCTACCTATTGCTTCTAATTCTGATCTCTAAGACTAAACAGAGTAAATTTGATTCCTTGTTCAAGTAACAGTCCTTCCTCCTACAAAAGATGAGACATTTCCATGTCTGCCTCCCCAATCAGAATTAATGCCATGAGTGTTCTCCATCTTCCTTAACCCCCAAATGAAAATCAGATAGAATACTGCCTGGTATTCATATTCTGAAAAAAAGTAGTAGCTCATTCTCACTTAAATCCACTTCATTTGTAAATCAAGACATCACCTTCCTGATGTCTTTAGTCCTCCTTAAGAGCAAAAAGAAAATAAAAAAACTGAAGAATTGTTCATGGGTCCATTGGCCAATGGGACTTCCTTGGTATGGGATCTTCCCATACCCACTCTCTACTGGAGGAATCAAGGGATCAATCAGGACCCTCTGATCAAGTGTGCTCTTCAGCAAGAGGTCAGAGCATACATGTCACCAGGAGGGACCCACGTATATCCTGAAACTCGTCACCCATCACAAGCACAAGAATAACACAAGGATGCATAAGATTGGATGTACAGATAATTTTAACAGACAATAAGACCTCTCAAAAAAGAGGAAGAGGTAAAGTTCAATAAGAGCCACATGTATGACTTTAGCTAAAGGGTAAGTGATTTATTAAATTGAAATTCTCATTTTTTAAGGTATTTCTGAAGTCTAGGAATGTGTCATGTAGCCAAATACTTGTAATAAGTTTGTGGTTCCCTACATGTCCCTAACCACAGGGTAGCCTGGAGACAAGAATCCACAAGACTTATTGTGAAAGACCTATATTAGCCACTGAGCAGTTGAATATTTTTTCTCCATGGGTTGTCTTAGTTGCTTTCTTCTCCTTCAGTGGAAGAGAGGAAAAAGGAAAGAGGAGTGATACTTAAGTTATCATGCTAGCTTTGGAAGTTGGCAACCTGCCTCTTTCCATGTTTTCGTTCTTCTTGTGGTTTACTGCCCTTCACACTCTCATCAGGTGGAAATAAGCAGAGGTACAGGAGCATGTCTTGGCTTTACATCTTGCCTCCTCTGGAGAACTTCTTCAAGTTCTGGAAGTAGAATTGCTCTTATCCCCAGCAGATTGCCTATAGCTATAGATGGCCCTGGGATGTACCCAATGAAAACCAAGAAGGAAGGAACAGAGATAGAAATGACTTGAAGAGATGAAGGCAAGGAAAGTATAAAGGTAGGGAGAGAGTTTTCTGAAAAATGGAGTGAATGAGCTGTTTGTGGAAAAGGACAAATTAGTATGCTTTTGTACAGCAACAGACCAAGTCATATTGCAATGAAAAAATATGATGGTCATGTAGAGCACTTGTTTTATTTATTTTCATTTTAGATGTTTTTAAAGATCCATCTTAGACTCATTTCAGCCCTCTTTGAGGGCGTTGAGTCTGGGTAGGGAAATGTCATGATTTCCTTTGGAAGATTTTATTGTTCTCCAATTGCTGTTTTGTGTTCTTACCTCTGTCTCTTAGAATCATTAGCACTCCATGAGCACACTACAGGTACTCACTGAAAGCTCTGATTGGCTTATCAAGGCAGAGGTGATCTTTTTTTTTTTTTTTTTTCCTAGTCATTTTTCATTTCCATCCATCTTTGTGACCCCATTTGGGGTTTTCTTGGCAGAGACATTGAAATGGTTTGCCATTTCCTTTTCTAGTTCATTTTACAGATGAGGAAACGGAGGCAAACAAGATTAAATGACTTGCCCAGGGTGGTTTCCATGGTAGGAAGAGCACCAGCCCTGGAATCAGATACTAATGAGCTTAAATTGCATTTCTGAAGTTTACTACTTGTGTGACCTTGGCCAAGTCACAATATTCTGTGACCTCATTTTTTTCTATCCATGAGAGGAGGGCATTGGACCAGATGGTCTCCAAGATCTTCTTAGTTCTAGATCAATAAAACTTACGCCAAATCTATAAAATCCATCCACATCAGTAGGCTCAGTAGAGGAAGTGAACATAGTGTCGGCATCTCCCTGGGGGAAAAGAAACAGTATCTGACCAAAATATGAATGTTTTATCTCCTTCTTAGAGCAACATTTAGGACTAAACGGCAAACATCTCAAAGAACAATGGAGAAATACACCAGGAGGGGGCATCAGAGGCATGTCCAGGGCTGGGCTACAACCAGTTCTTACCTGCTCATCCAAACTGACCAATTTTTCAGCTAGTATTTGCCCCCTGGAAATTGGCAAATTCTAGAAGTCAGACTTGATTTATTATTTTATTGATTACCTAGAGCCAAAAAAAAAAATGATAGAAAAAATGTTAACAATGCAGATTAAACTTTTAAAAAAGCAATGTGTACATCCCCCTTCGCACCTCAGCCAGTGGTTAAATATTTACCATTTGCCAGCATGTGACCAATCATGATTTGCATTGCACAAATGGAGTGAATAATGTCATTGTGAATAGATATGATTGGAAACTAGGTGGTTCAATGGGCAGAACGTAGGACCAAGAGTTCCAAAAAGACCTGAATTCAAATCCAGCCTTGGATACTTCCTAGCTGTGTGACCCTGAGCAAGTCACTCACCCCTGTTTGCCTCAGTTTCCTCATCTGTAAAATGAAGTAGAGAAGGAAATGATAAACCCTCTACAATATGGAGTCCAAATGAGACAACAAAGGTGTCTATTATGTGCCAGTCTCTATGCTAAACACTGGCAATATAAAAAGAGATAAAAGATTGAGCCTGCCCTCAAGGAGCTCACAATCCAATCTCATCTGGGTGATTCTAATTGGGCTCCTAGCCTCATTTCTCTCCACTCTAATCCACCCCATACACAGCTGTCAAAATGATCTTCTTAAAACGTAAATAGATAACGCTGGGCAGCACTGAGGATAGAGAATTGGGCTTGGAATCAGAAAGATATCTTCCTGAGTTCAAATATGGCCTCAGGCACATCCTAGCTGTGTGACCTTGGATAAGTCACTTTACCTGGTTTGCATCAGTTTCCTCATCTGTTAAATGAGCTAAGAAGGAAATGTCAAGTCACTCCAGTATCTTTATCGAGAAAACCCCAAAAGGTATCACAAAGAGACCAGACACAGCTGAATAGCAGAATAGGCTACATCACTCTCCCACACCCCAACACTCATTCAATGAAATCCAATGTCTCTCTATTACCGTTAGAATCAAATATAAACTCCCTACTGGTCATTAAAATTATTGACAACCTTTTCAGTTAAAAATTACTTCTCTTCACACCTTCACAACAGACAGAAACAAGCAGAAATATAGGAGCATATCTTGCTTTGATATTCCTTAATATCTTGCTTTCCCTGAAGAACTTCTTTAGAGTGGATTATTGTCCCCAGCACATTGCCTACTAGATGGCCCTGGGATGTGCCCAGTGAAAACCAAGAAGGAAGGAACAGAAAAGGATAGAAAGGACTTGAAGAGATGAAGACAAGGATAGCATTAAAGGTGAAGGGAGTTGTCCTGAACAATAGAGTGAATGAGCTGTTTGTGGAAAAGGACAAGTTAATATGCAGCAGATCAAGGAAAGGTGCAATAAAAAAATATGGTGGTCAGGTAGAGGGGCCCAAATGTGAAGGATCTAGATGTATTTAAAGATCTGTGTTAAAGCCATTGCAGTAAGCAACAGAGGGTAGGGGAGTGCTATATTTCCTCTGGAAGATTTTTGCTACTAGCTGAATTAGAATGTTTGTGGATTGCATGTATAATTGAAATCAAGTTGCTTGCCTTCTCAGGAAAGGGGGAAAGAAGGGAGGAAAGAGAGAATTTGGAACTTAAAATTATAAAAAATGATCCTTAAAAACTTTTTATACGTAACTGGGAAATAATTAACAAAATAGATAAAAATATTTTAAAAGTAGAATGTTGATGAATTAGGAATTCAGAACCATGACCCTCCCATGCAGAGATTTTCATGCACTTACCATTGTCTAAAACCCAGCTTTTAAAATTGTGGTTCTTGACTTTATATGAAGCCTTGTTACCAAATATAGGGGTCATGAAATTATGATTTATTATTAGTAGGTGTTTTATTTGTATGCCTATTTTATATGCCTGTGTACCCAGAGCCTCATAATATTTTCCTGGGTGAAAAGAGGTCATGAATGGGAAAAGTTTAAGAAGCCCCAGAAGCAGCAGCAGCAGTAGTAGTAGTAGTAGTAATAACAGTAACAGTAATAGTAGTAGTAGTAGTAGTAGTTGTAGTTGTTGTTGTAATAGTAATAGTTGTAGTAAGCATTTATATGAGATTTTCCAAGTGTTTCATAAACATTGCTACAGTAAAGGAAATCAAATCCAAGACTAGAACCCAGTGACTCTCACCCCAAAGACATCCATGACATCAGGCTGAATCTCTGGAGATCAAGAACATTCTAGTTAATCTGATTTTAGACCATAGCAACATTTCCTAAATAGACCTTAATTGCTGGGGAGAAATGGAAAAAGATCTCAAAATGGATCAAGAGTTTTGGGCAAACTTCCACTAACATAGATTGGGAAACATCATCATCATCACCATCATCACCATCATCATCATCATGACCAACACGGGAAACCTCACCCGGCCCGGACACGGAAAGGATTGACAGATTGATAGCTCTTTCTCGATTCATCATCATCATCATCTTCCTCACCATTGTGTTCTCACCATCATTACCATTATCATCATCATCATCATGACCACCATTATCATCATCACATTTTCATCATCATCACTAACACTGACACTGCATTTTAAGTTTTCCAAAGCCCTTTTCATATGTTATCACGTTTGATCACAACAGAACTAGCATCCAGCTGCTCTCTCCATTTCACAAAATCTCAGAGTACCATTGATGAACAAAATATTAGAACCCAGGTTTCTTGACTCCTGGCCCAGGAATCTCTTAGTGATATCAGATGGCCTCCCTGGAGATCAGAACATCTCATCTCTTTTGGTAACACAGAAAAGTCAGAGACCATAGGTTCAAAGACAGAACTAGAGAGAATCCTGGAGGCCATCTGAACCAAATACCACTCTCTCCCATTTTATTGATGAAAAACTGAAACCCAGAATTGTGACACACTATTTTCCCAATAGTAAAGTAGCAGCAGCTATTAAGACATAGCTCTTCTTTCTTCCAAGGTAGGGATTTTCCCAGTACACCACATGGCCTCTCCCATGTATTATAGCAAGACATTTTTAGCAGAACCAAATATAAAGAAGTTAGAGTCCCTATGCAAACATTACCATAAATGTTATTTTTCAATTTATAATTTTGTTTATAATATTTTTCAAAAGAAATTCAATTATGTGGATTTTCTTTAAATCCTATGAAAAAGGGAAACCATTGCTGACTTCACTGCTTTTTGAAGAGGTAGTTCTCAGTTTTTCTCCATGTTCTTCACACCTTTGCTTTATTCATTGCCCCATTAGCAATGCCCTTCTTCTTCAGACTTTCATAGCCAGGAAAAATCTCAGAAGCCATTCTGTCTCACTTATAACTGCCAAAGTTGTTCTGCTTGTGCGTGCTTGAAGGTTTCCAACGAGAGGGAATCCAATGTATCTGAGGCAGTTCATTCCTCTTTTAACCCGCTCTATCACTAAGAAGCTTTTTCTGACATCAAGCCAAAATCTGCCTCTGTGCAACTTCCCCTTTTGCTTCTATTTCTCTCCTCTGGGGCCAAGAAATAGAAGCCTAATCCATCTTCCAGTCTTTCATATCTTTGAAGACATTTTTCATGTCCCAAACCCTGACCCAGTCTTCTCTTCTCCAGAGTAGACATGCTCTTCTTCCTCATGTGGTATCCTCCAATTCTAGTTGCTCTGGTGCTCATTTGTCAATATTTCCCCTAAAACGTAGCCCTCTGAACTGAATGCACTAATCTAGATGTGATCTAACCAGGGCATAGTACACAGTAGGACTATCCCTTCTTCTGACTGCAAATTCTTTTCATTTTTAGGAAAAGGACAATATCCTGCTTTATATGATGAAAAGATTGGACAAGATGACCTCTTGGATTTCCCTTAAACTGGACCATCTCAGAATTCATGACAAAGCCTCGGCTGATTTCTCCACTATAGTGATCTACAGTTACGACAGCTGGCCCTAACACTCTCTGATTGGCAAACTGCTTGACAGCAGTGATTATCATTTGGCACAATAATTAACTGGAGGAGAACAACTGGAATGGTGAAGGATCTCAAATTCATATCATATCAGCTAGATGGCACAGGAGGTCAACCAGTGCATAGAGCTAACTGGTCTGGAGTCAGGAAGACTGGAATTCAAAATTAGCCTCAGACACTTACTGGTTCTGTGACCCTCAGCAAGTCACTTAAGCTCTTTTTGCTCCATTTCCTCTTTGGAAAAATGAGAGAAATACCAACTCTTATTTCCCAGGATTGTTGTGAGGGTTTAATGAGATAATAATTGTAGAACTTAGCACAGTGCCTGGCACAGAGGAAACACTGTATAAATTTTAGCTATTACTACCACCATAATTTAAAGGAACTGGTACTTCTTTGAGAAAAAAAAAGATAAGGGAGCACAGATAACTGTCTTCAAATATTTGAGGAAGGAGGTTTGGCTGTAGATGACACAAGTAGAAACTACTGGGAGAAAGAAATCAATACAATGGAAAGTCTAGTCAAATTTGAGCTATGCAAAAGGGGAATGGTGTAGTTCCAGAGGTAGGGTTTCAAGTACTAGAAAACTTTCAGCTGAAGTGGGATGAATGATGAGTATTAATGAGGCAGCAGGAAACCACAGTTCAATTGCTGTCTCAGGCACTTACTAGTTTGTGATTTAAGACAAGTTATTTAATTTCTGGCTGCCTCAGTATTGCCATCCACAAAATAGGGATGACAGTTTGGGTAGTTGTAAGAATGAAATGAGGTAATATTTGCAAATATTATCACAAAGGCATGGAGAGGAAAGATAGAATATAATGATATATGAAAAACAGCAAGATCAATTTGACTAGAAAAACTTGACCCATATAGTGAAGTATTTTAAATGCCGATTGAAATTTGGAGGCAATAAAATGCCTCATGTAGAGAGTGTCATTGAATTCTACAGTTTGAGAGTTGAGAGGTCTTTAGAAATCATCTAATACAGTAATTAGTAATTCCCATCTTTTGGACAGCAAAACTATCAGAGCCCAAGAAATTATTGAGAGAAATTCTTGAATATATGCACCAAACACTGTAAACTTTGCAAACTTTGTAAACTGTACAGAATTCTGTATAAATGTTAGCCCTGTAGAGAGAATTCATTTGAGGAATGAGTTGGCCCAAATGGCCTCTATGATACCTTCCAACTCTTAACATTCTGCGTGAATAATCTTGGAAAATAGGTTCTATGGGCATTATATGATTCCCACTTAATGGGCGAGGAAACAGAGGTATAACAAGATTAAGCAATTTGTCCAAAGATTCACAGCTAATAAATGACAGACCCGGGATTCAATCCCAGTTCTTCTGGCTCAAAAACCACAAATCTTTCCGATGGCACATCTGTCTCTGTGCTATCTACATTGGGCCACACAGCTTAGCACCTAATTATAGACTAGCTTGCCTTGTGACTTCATTGTCTCATGCATATATAGCTTGTCTTCACATCAAGATTATAAGCACCCTAAAGGCAGGAGCTGTGTCTTATATTTTTTACTACCATGATTCCCAGTTCCTAGCATAGTGTTGTATGATGCAGAATTTTGTTGTTGAAATGACCCAATATGAGGTTTTCTTTTTTCTTTTCTTTTTTAAAAAAATTATCCATTTGAGGTTTTCTTGGCAAAGATACTGGAATAGCTTGTTATTTCCTTTTCCAGTTCATTTTTTACAAATGAGGAAACAAAGTGCAGTCACTTGCCCAGTGCAATGCAGCTATTGTCTGAGGCTGAATTTGAACTCTGGTCTTCCTGACTCCAGACTTAAGCTTTCTATCCATTGCACTACACCACTTACCTGCAAAGAATAATTATTTTTTTCTGGATCAATAGAAAAAAAGAACTAGATTACAAGTCAAATTAGAAAAGGGGGAAATATGATTGAAAAGTTATAATAGTTTTGTCATTCAAAAACAGTTTCTGAAAGTTGATAAATCAACAAGCATTTATTTCTAAATAGCATTTTATTTTTCCAAATACATACAAAGATAGTTTTTAACATTCACTTTTGCAAAACCTCGTGTTCCAAATTTTTCTACCCTTTTCTCCCCAAGACAGCAAGTAATCCAATATAGGCTAAACATATTTCAATATTCATCATGCCATGCAAGAAAAATCAGATCAAAACGGGGAACATGAGAAAGAAAAAAGCAAGCAAACAAATAACAACAGCAAAAAGGTGAAAATACTATTCAATCTCCATAGTTCTCTCTTTGGATGCAGATGACACAAATGTATTGGAATTGCCTTGAAGCATCTCATTGTTGAGTCCATCACAGGTAATCATCACATAATCTTTCAACAAACATTTACTAAGCACTTACTATGTACTAAGTTTTGGGACTAAAAAGACAAAAATGAATCAGTTCTTGCTCTCAAATCCTTAGATGCTATTGGCATATATAAATGTACATATGTACATAATACATAAGTGATTAGAAGTGAGCATCTATTTATGTAATATAATTACAACATAATAATCACAATTTTTAGTACCAACAACTAAAGGAATTAGAAAAGACTTCATGAAGTCTTAAAGGAAACAAACATTTATTAAGTACCTACTATGTGCCAAGCTTTATGCTACATGTTTTACAAATATCTCTTTTGATCTTCAAAACAACCCTGGATGGTAGGCACTATTATTATCTCACTTGTACAGTTAACACTGAGGTAGACAGATAAATAGAGTGCTGACGCTGGAATCAGGAGGATGTAAGTTCAGATTTAGCCATATGGCTTGGGCAAGTCACTTAAGCCTGATTACCTCAGTTTCCTCATCTGTAAAATGAGCTGGAGAAAGAAATGTCAGACCACTCAAGTATCTTTGCCAAGAAAATCCAAATGGGGTCATAAAGAGTTGGACATGACTGAAACAACTCAATAATAACAAGGATCACACAGCTTACTAGTAGTAAGTGTCTGAGGCCAGATTCGAACTTAGGTTTTCTTGTCTCCAGACCCATTACTCTCTATATACTGTTGTACACATTGTACATAAGATTCTAAGAGCCAGAGAGGAAGAAGACAGAACATTCCAACCATGGGGGTGAGCCACAGCCAAGATAAGGAGAGAGAAGATGGAACATTTCTTTGTATGAGAAACAAGAAGACTGGACCATAAAGGTTAGAAAGGGGAGTAATGTGTAATGAAGCAGGAAAGATTGAGCCCCCACATTGTAAAGGACTTAAAATGCCAAATAGCTAAGATGATAGGAAAAAGATAATGATGAATGTTGGAAGGAATGTGGGAAAATTGGAACACTGATGCATTGTTGGTGGAGTTGTGAACTGATCCAACCATTCTGGAGAGCAATCTGGAACTATGCTCAAAAAGGCTATCATAGTCTTTGATCCAGCAGTGGTCATATCACAAAGAGATCTTAAAGAAGGGAAAGGGCCCTGTATGTGCAAAAATGTTTGTGGCAGCCCTTTTTCATAGTGGCCAGAAACTGGAAACTGAGTGGATGCCCATCAAATGGAGAATGGCTGAATAAATTGTGGTATTTGAATGTTATGGAATATTATTGTTCTATAAGAAATGACCAGCAGGATAATTTCAGAAAGGCCTGGAGAGACTTACATGAACTGATGCTGAGTGAAATGAGCAGAACCAGGAGATCACTGTACAGAGCAACAACATGATTATATGATGATCAATTCTGAAAATTGTGGCTCTTTTCAACAGTGAGGTAATTCAGGCCAGTTCCAATGAACTTGTGATGGAGAAAGCCATCTGCACCCAGAAAAGGCCTATGGGGAATGAGCGTGGATCTAGTATTTTCACCTTTTTTGTTGTTTTTTTCTTGCTTTTTGTTTTTTTCTCATTTTTTTTCCCTTTTTGATCTGATTTTTCTTGTGTAATGTGATAATTGTGGAAGTGTGTATAGAAGAATACATGTTTGCTATCTAAGGGAAGAGGTAAGGAGAAGGGGGGGAGAAAAAATTTGGAACACAAAAGGGGTGAATGTTGAAAACTAATTATGCATATATTTTGAAAATAAAAAGCAAAAAAAAAAAGCCAAATAAACTTTATATTTGATCGTAGATGCTACCAGAGCCTCATGTACAGAGCGTCACTAAATCTAAAGTTGGCAGCTATATATATATAATTTAATACAATGATTAGCAATTCCCAGTCTTTGTGCTGCAGACCTGGGAGAGCAAGTGACATTACTAGAGATCTTTGAATAATACCTATCAAACATTGTCATTCTGATCTATATTTAGTGCCAACAGAATATACAGTCTGATTCAGCATAATACATTTTTAAAAATGCCTTCTGTAGGTTGAATAAATAAAATACCTCCAGATATATCTGCAAACTGGTGGCAATTTTATGATGCAGTAGATAGAATACTAGAAGAACTGAGCTTAAATCCTAGCTCAGACACTTACTAGCTGTGTGACCCTGGGTAATACATTTCACCTGTTTTAGTTTCTTCATCTATAAAATAAGGGTAATAACAGCATCTACTTTTCTGAGTTATTGTGAGGATAAAATAACTGTAAAGTGCTTTGCAAACTTAAAAGCATCTTATAAATGCTAGATATAATTTTTTCAGAAGTATGTACATGTCATCGCAATGAATAAAATGCAAATTCATTTCATAGTAGCTTTTCACCGATATTTTCAAGCTATATTGTCACCAAAAATGGTTGCTAATAATATAACCACTATCATGCAGAAGGAGAGCTCTGTGTTGATTTTTTTTCTTCCTGAGGCTGGGGTTAAGTGACTTGCCCAGGGTCACACTGCTAGGATGTGTTAAGTGTCTGAGACCAAATTTGAACTCGGGTCCTCCTGAATTCAAGGGTCGTCATGCTTGAAAAAGATGGGAATCTTTGATTAGGGACACTCTCTTAATTTAATGCCTGTTAATGCTGTTTGAGTTTGATTGTGTCTTCCCAGAACCTCCCTAAGAGCCTGTCTTCTTGGTGACTAAAACTGTTATTTGACTGATGGGTGCCAGTATCTGATGAATCTATAATTCCCAGCATTGTTTTAAAAAGCAATTTTTCATTCTTTAGGACTTTCAAATGTTAACAGGCAGAGGCTCCATAGGCAGTCAGTTCCTTGTCTCTGCTATGGTTCACATTAGTCACATAGTCACTTTTGGGAGATCGTGGCTGCATGTTTGGTTCTACTCATCAACTTGCTGTGTAACAATGGACATTTAAGATCTTCTCTGGACCTCAATTCCCTTCAACTAAAAAATTAAAGAGTGCCATTAGCTCAGTGATTCCCAATTTTTTTTTTCAGACAAACTGTTTTTCCCTTTTATGTCTCCAGAATGAACTCTTCCAGGTCCTGACTCCTCTTCCCATCTGCATCCTCACTATTTTCCCTCCATTCTTTCAATTTTCCTCAAGACCTCTCCTATAGACTTTTTTTTTCCACTGGGGCTCTTATCCTGGCATGAAGTTTCTGGAAAGTCATACTAGCAGAGATCAAGATTTGGCAGAACCTACCAAGCTAGAGACTTCAAGGACTGCCAGGAATGGACTCTGTGCCCTGTGGTGGGAGGAAAAGTCCAGCTAAGTGCATTACCAGAACAGAAGCCAAAATGGAGGTAGGTGACCAAATAAGTTCTTTCATCCCCATCAGCATACCAAGGCTGTCTACTAGTATAGAAGAGCTGACCTCTGAATTTGCATTGATGGAGAGAGTACCCCACAAACCAAATCACACATCCTTGAAGTCAAAGTATGTAAAGTATAGCAATGCATTGTGGCCTTCTTGGAGGAAGTGTTCTATGTTCCTGTAAATAATAATTTTCAGGTGAGGGAAGGTTGCTCAGCTTGTCTGACACTTTTTCTCACTTCCCTCCAGACTCTCATAATTACTGTTGCTCCAAAAGCAGTAGGGTGGGGCTTCATATTTTCTTGCTCCAAGAATTGACCTTAATGTGGGTTTTTTCTTTTTCTTTTTCTTTTTTTTCAATCATGTTTGTGAGTTCTCCACACTAAAAAGAAACTTGCACTTTCTATTTCTAGCACCTATTTTGAGTCCAAGAACAATGCACTTTGCTAGCCCGCATAGAGATGGCCATGTGGGAAGATAATAGGATTTAATGTTTGTTGAAAGATTTGGGTTAAATCAGCTCTGCCGTTGTATAGCTGTGTTGCCTCAAGGAAGTTACTTAACTTGTCTCCAAGTTTCTGTATCCTTTTCTGTAAACTGAGGATAATAATATTAAACCTGTCAAGCATAAGAACAAAAGTAGTAGGTTGTATAGTGGACTTAGAGTTAGGAAGATGAGTTCAAATCTGGCTTCAGACCCTTACTGTTTATCTTGTTGTTGTTTTGTCCTTTATTTTCAAAAACAACCAATAACATCATGGGGTGATGTCCTGAGGTCTACAAGATTGGATTTAAGTGAGGCAGAGTCTCCTAGAGTCATTATAGTCCAGTGGCAGAACAAAAGTCAGACTGATTGGCGATGGCTTGGATGCAGGGGATGACCTTGACATCTTTGATGTCTGACCAAGCTCTAAGCCCTCCCCAGCACCTGTTTGTTACCTTTATGGCTGTGGGACAAATTGGTTTCATGTGCCCATTCCCACTGGGGGAAATCTTCACATGCTTTGGGTTTGCACCCCTCAGTAACTCTCAGCCTGATTTAGTCCATCTGCCACTTTACTGGACTGTGGCCACTGGGCATCCTTCTTGGAGCCACAGGGGAAAGTTGGGTGCCAGGTAGACACCAAAGGTGGATGAGCAGCCTTGAAAAGGGCTCTGCAAGCCCTCACACACCTCACACAGAGATGCTAGTACTCCAGAACACTCATGCACTCTCTTTTGTGTACCTCGATCCAGTGTAGAAGAATATGTCAAACCACTCTAGTATATTTACCAATAAAAGGTAGCAGCAAGGTAGTACCATAGTGCATAGAGTACCAGCCCTAAAGTCACTAAGATTCATCTTCCTAAGTTCAAATCTGGCTCTAGATACTTATTAGTTGTGAAACCTTGGGCAAGGTTCTCAGCCTCTGATTGCTTCAGCTTCCTTACTTTTAGAGGGGGGATGATAATAGGACCCAGCATGTAGAGCTGTGTAAGGATCAAACAAAATAATATTTATTTTAAAAGAACTTAGTGCAGCAGCCAACATATAGTAGATGATATATAAATGTTTATTCTCTTCCCTTTTTTTATGGCAGCAGGGTTAGAAAGCCAGGTTTTTGGAGGCAGGGTACATGGATTCAAATTCAGACTTTGCCCCCTTTTATCTGAATGTGCTTAGACACATTTCCTCTTCAGGTTTTAAGTTTCAAGAGAGGGTTAGATTAGGGGATCTCTGAAGGTCTTTTTTATCTCCAGGCCTATTATCCTATAATCTTATACCAAGAAAAATCAAACAGCTTATCCTCTCTCTGAATAAGGATCCCATGAAATAATTAATGTGAAATCATTTGCAAAACTATAAAATTGCTACCCGAACACAAGGAACTATGATGACATGTAAATATAACCACTATGTATTATTATACAATAATATAGGGAAAAATAGTGATTTGAATTTCTGGTGGGAAGAGGGGCAAAGGTTGACAGATCCATCCACCCTGCCCTCTTCAAATTTTCTCTCAGGCTGATTGCCAGAGAATCAGAAGCATTATTAAAGCAGATAGGAATCTCCTTATTTAAGCTTCACCTACCATTTGGGTAGTTTTGCTAAATGATTTGATTTGAAGGGGACCTAAGCTAGTGACCCAGGAATATGCTGAACTTAAAAGAAATTTGGGGCTATAACTCAGATAAGAGTTTAGGTCTAGGAATCCTGAGCAGCTAGAAGATAAGAACTTTAAAAGACTTACTTCCAAATTATTAAGGATTTTTCTATCTAGCTGGCTGGTTTCAGCTGGTTTGAGTTTAAATAATAAAATAGTTAAAGAAAGCAAAGGGGATTGTTATCAAGCTTGAGTTAAAGAGTAGCTTTCCCAAAGGGTGAATCACCTATGGCAAAGAAGACCAGATGGTGGTAAAAGGGAGCAATGTCAGCTCAGGAAAGAAAGTATTTTGCAGCTAATCACCTATGGATGGCAGCAAAGAACTCCTACCTGGGGAGGGCAGCAAGAATGACGCCGGAGCCATACCCAGGAGAAAGGGGCATGGATCTGAAGGCTTAAATTACAGTGGTCCCTAATCTCATGTGTTTCTTATATTTATATTCCTTAGCACATTCTCCCTAATCTACGTGTTTTCCACTCAGGTGACTCTCCATGTATAGTCTAAGGTCACATTTGTTCCCTGTGTGTTCCCACAACTAATGTGGGAGAGTGTATCTCTGTATTTATGGTGGAATTATTTTTTTTTTATTACTTATTTGTCTGTACTATTTGATCAAATATCTTTTGTCTTGATCTGATGTATCCTTAGGTTGGCGAGATAAAAATAAACTTATTGATGGGGGTTCTTGAAGTAAGGGTTAGAATAGATATTAGCCCCCAATGTATCTCAAATGTGGGGGTAGTTTTCTACTCCGGTACCTTAACCATAGCAACAACAACAATTTAATCATTTATTTATAACTCAGAGATTCATTACTAAAATCAGTCATTGTAGCACTAAATAGTGCAATATTCTCACTGATCTTCATGCTGTTTTCTCCTGGGTATGGTTCTTAGTGAGGGTGAATTTCCAAATTGTTATATATTTTTTCAATTATGCTTTTTAAAAAGTAGTTTTCTGTCTCTTCCCTCAAAGTAAGACTGTTAAATGTCACTATCAGAAAACCTTCTTCTGTACCCTCTCTTTTTTAAAATTTGTTGCTCCTTATCTTGTTAAACCCTTCTGTAAAATCAAAGTAAATAGTACCAAAGTTAGGACTTTTTGAAAAAAAAAGGAGAAGAAGAAGAAGTGAAAAGAGGAGGAGGAGGAATAAAGAAGGAAGAAGAAAGAAAGAAGAAAAAGAAGGAAGGACAAGGAGAAAAAGAAAAAAAGCAAGTAAGGGGAGGATGAGTTGAGGAAGGAGGAGGAGAAAGGAGAAGGAGGAGGAGAGGAAGAAGAAGAGAAGAAGAAAGAAGACAATCTTGATGATTTCTCTTATCTCCTTTGTTGTTCTTGACTATGTTTCAGATATAGAAAGTTGATTATATTCCAGGTAAGTTTTTATAATCATAAGAGAGGTCATTTATATCTAATACCTAATCCTTAGAATGTCAGAGTTGAAAAAAAAACACATATGAGTGTGCATACACACACACACACACACACACACACACACACATATATAGATAGATAGATATTTATGTAACCATGTATGTTGTATCTAGTTCCCTCAAGTTCTAGAAGGCAGATTGAACTTGCCAAGGTAACACAGGTCATTTGTGGAATAATGGGGCCTCAAACTCAGGCCTTGTGAACCTATTATTCTTTACCCATCCTTCTCAAGGAAAGGGATGTGGGGCCTGCCATGTCCATGACTAGAAGAGCTCCTCAGGCCCTCATTTACAATTTATGTATTCTTGTTTTCCACATAACTCTAACAGGGCCCATCCTCTGATCTTTAACTCTGATGAGTTGGAAGCAGCACATTAGAAGAGGGAGAGATTGTAGCCTGAATCTGCAATCAAAGGACCTGATTTCAATTACTCTCTGCTGTTTACTTACATGCATGACTTGGCAACTCAATTCCTTTCTTTGGATCTCAGTTTTCCAATCTGTAACCTTAGGGTTTGGATTAGGGAAAACCTGAGTGCAAGATTCCAATAACCTTGAGAAAAGTTGTCTCAGAGATCCATAGTCCTAATAAGGGACCCTAACAACCCTCTAGTCCAGTCCCCTACATTTTATGGGTAGGATAACATGGCTTAGAAAGATGATTTGCCTTAAGTCACAGGGACAGTAAGTGGTGACATCACAATTCGAATCCAAGTTTTCTGATTCCAAATCCTGCTCTCTCTCCACTACACCAGCCTGAGGAATTACGGAGGAAACACAAAAGCTATTTTTCAAAAAAGCATTCAAGAACTTCTAAAGGGGCCCATCCAGCTGGCCGGTAGATATCACACCCAGCCTTCACACACACACTCATCCCCTCCGAGCTACTTATAGCTTCTTCTTGTTTTCAATTCTCTTTTGGCTTCTCTTTTCTGCCTTCCTCACTTGGTAGATTTGCATGGCCCAATGGGACAAGTTATGATTAGACAACACACAATTTTCTAGATGAGGCAACCGTCTAGACAAATCAAACAACTTGCCTGAGGTTCCACACCTACTAGTGCCGACTAAACCACCTAGTTAATGAAAAGCTGCCCACAGAGTCAGAAGGGGAAGGGAAATGTGCACGATGCAGAGAATCCCTTCTTGGCAAAGGCCGAGATGCACTTGGTCTGGTTGACTAGACTTGGGCTTGGGCCCTCTGAGTTTCTTCTTGGCCCAACTTTGCTTTTCAATGTTCCTTCCCACATGATCCATGGATCCAGCTCCAAGAAACTCAGAGAATTTAATATTTGCTCCCTAGAGTGTCAACTTATAATAACCAGTGGTAATGGGGTATGGAACCTTGGAGGGTTGTTTGTTTTGTTTTATTTTATTAATCACAATATCATTTAGTAAAAGGTTATTGGATTGAGAAGTTATGGGTTCAAGTCCCAATTTGGTTATTCCTATGACTTAGTTCTTGAAATCTTGGTTTCTTCATCAATAAGATAGGGTTAAAAACACTTTCATTATCTACTCAGAGTCATTGCAAGGGTCAAATGGAATCTTTTATATGAAGCACGAGCATAAAGCATTTATACAAAAGAGGTACAGCTAGGTGATGTAGTGCATAGAACAATGGACTTGGAATCAGGAACTAATATATTATGGAGGTTATAAAATACACACAAAATAGACACTTAAAAGGATGAGGCAAAGATATGATTTTTTTATTTAGAATTTTTTTTGACAGTATATATGCATGAGTAATTTTTTTTATAACATTATCCCTTGTATTCATTTTTCCAAATTATCCCCCCCCCTCTACTCCCTCCCCTTGATGACAGGCAATCCCATACATTTTACATGTGTTACAGTATAACCTAGATACAATATATGTGTGTAAATCCAATTTTCTTGTTGCCCGTTAAGTATTGGATTCCGAAGGTATAAGTAACCTGGGTAGATAGACAGTAGTGCTAACAATTTACATTCACTTCCCAGTGTTCCTTCTCTGGGTGTAGTTGTCTCTCTCCATCATTGATCAACTGGAAGTGAGTTGGAAAAGATACGATTTAAAAAAAAAAAGTCTGAGGTAGCTATCTGAGAAAAGGAAAAAATAAAGAAATTTACATGACAACTTTATTACATATTTAAAAGGAATAGCAAGTTGTATGTAACAGATTTGCAGTTTTGTGAGCAATATTCCTATTGTTATGGAAATGTTTGTTTTTATTATATAAGTTAAAACTAAAATAAATAAAAAGATAAATATAAAAATCATGTTGCTATCACTATAAACTTATGCTTATTGAAAGTAACAGTCAGATATGTTTTATTATTTTATAGTCTATAGTTTATATATATATATAGTCTATATAGTTATATAGGCTATATAGATATAGTTTAAAAGTGTAATACTACAATTCAGAGTTCTGGTTCTACAATCAGATTAGTTTGAGATTTGGTTTTAAAGGCTTATCTAATACTATAAAAATTTAAATATCTTATTGATGCTTTTTTTTAAAAAAAAAAACATTGCTGTTACTGATCAGTGACTTCCTACTTTATACCCTCTTTTTTCACAAATAAAACAGAGAGTGATCATGTCTTATTTATCACCTTGTCCTGGGCAGCCTTTTTCATGAGTCATCGTGTTATATGTGACCCAATGAATTATGAATTTCTAGCTGTGGAAGTGAGGCTAAGTAATGGACTAAAGCCCTGCATTGATCATCTATTGTCACCTGATATTAATATTGCAACCCTCATTTTGGGAGACCTCTTTCCAAAGAAGAGAAAAGATTGAATTAAGTGCAGTTTATTATAATTCTTTTGGCTTTCATGTTATGGGCTAAAACTTTATTTTGTTTGAATCTAAATAAATAAAAAGAAACATAACTGCATATACTCTCATAATTTTCGTGCTGATAGTTCAAGAAATTTCTGCCTATAATAATATAATTATTAGAACCAGAAATGGGCTAACTGGCCACCTTGAGATAAGTCACTTGTCTGAGGTTGTTGAGTATCTGAATGTGTGCCTAGGCTGAGTTATTCAAAATATCAATAATAATAATAAAGTCACTGAAGGGAGATCCTCAAACTGAAACCTGTTGAAAACTTTAGCTTAAAAAGGCCAAGGTCTTTCCCCTTCATCCAGGGCCATCTCCAGTTGTCTTGATTTGTATCTGGCTTTTGGACCTTGCTGACTGTAGAACAGAAAGTGAGATTGGTGACCTTACCATCCCTCCCTCACTTACATCCAATTCACCTGTACATCATGGCGTCCCCTCCCTGATGTCATGGTCCTCTTCAGGAACGAAGGACAAATAACAATAATAGTAAATAAAACAGAGCCACCTAGGTATCACAGCAGATAAACTGATGGACCTGGAATCAGGAGGACCTCAGTTCAAATCTGGCCTCAGACATTAGCTGGGACCTTAAACAAGTCCTTTAGCATGGTGTGCCTTAGTTTCCTCATCTGTAAAATTCATACAATAAAATAAAAAAAAATGCTTGCTGTAAGAATCAAAGACATAATATTTATAAAGTGCTTTGCAAACTTTCAAGGGCTATATAAATGCTAAATATTCATCATCGTTATCATTGTGGTCATTGCCATCATCAAAATATCCATGTAGTAATTTAAAAGTTATAAAGAGATTATATATACATATATACATATATATATATAACTTCATTTGATCCTCACAGTACCCTTGTGAGGTAAATATTATTATCCAATTTATATATATATATATATATATATATATACCCAATTTATATAGCTAGTGAGTGTCTAAGGCAGGATTCGAGCCTTTTTGAATCAAAATTTGGTGAAAAAATGCCTCTTTTATACATTATTATTCCAAGATATGATTGGTTATAATACATGTCCTTATGTGGGATCATATAAAACAGTATGTGTGTGTGTGTGTGTGTGTGTGTGTGTGTGTGTGTGTGTGTGTTGTGTGGTGTGTTGAGCAATGGGTTTTACTTTCACCTTTTGCAGAGCAGTAAATACTGCACAACTGTACGGCATAACCATATATTTAGAGAACCTTTGCTATTGAATATAGGACAATGTGTAGGAAAGAAAATCATGGAGGAAGCTAGATGTCCTAGTGATTAGAGTACTGGACCTGAACTCAAAAAAATCTGAATTTAAAATTCAGCCTTAGATACTTATTACCTGTATGAGCCTGGGCAAGTCACTTAACCCCTTTGCCTTAGTTTCCTCATCTGCAAAACGGGTACAACAATAGCACCAACATCCCAAGGTTGTTTTGTGAATCAAATAAGATAATAATTGTGAAATGACCGGCACATTCTAAACACCATGTAAATGTTAGCTATTATTATTATTATTTATATATATTAAATATTATACATATATTATTATAATTATATAAATTATTATTATTATCTTTCCAAAACTTCTTTGTAGCTTCCTTGATCCTAGGATGCATAGAATCCTAGATTATAACCCTAAAGTTAGAAGGAATATTAGAAATAATCTAGTCCAATGAAGTCACAATGTTATCATCTGGTTTTTCCTAATCTCTCTTCAAGTTAATCCAAAACATTGAAGGAAAGAGTATCTGGTGCATCAATGTGAACTGAGCCCTTGTCTCTTATTGCCAAAGATAGTAAATCAGAGAGTTAGTGACTGTGCTCTCTCCAGCCAGTACTGAGGCAGCCAGGAATGGAATCTTGGTCTGGTGCCTCCTTGTTTCAGAACTCTTCCTTTAGTGTAGCAGGTATTCCCTGAGAAGATCATAATAATAGCAATGATTGTGGCTTTACCCTGATCACAAAGCACTTTTATGACAACTTTCTGAAAGAGGCAATGCAGATATTATGATCTTCATACAGAGAACAAAGAAGCAGACTCATACAAGTTAGAGCTGCCATATTTTACATATTTCCTACCTGAAATAGATTTAGCAGGCTCGTATCTTGGCTCGAGTTAAAACTCAATATAGTGATGTGTTTATGTGTATGATTCTGCATACATGTGTGTCTGTGTTTGTATATGAACACACAAACATATACAAATTAAAGTATATGCATATATGCATCTGTATGAATAGATACACATATTAACATGTTCCTGTGTTTAATTTAATGTTTAATTCTCTATTTAATAGAAATTATATTGGGAATGACTAAACCTAGAGTTCACACTTAAAAAAAAAAGTTATAATTGGATTTCATTCAATCTTCTAATTCCAAGACCAAACTTATTCCACTATAACACAGTGACTCAAATAGCTCATTGGATAGAGAGAGTGCTGGGCCTAGAGTCATGAAGACTCCTTTTCCTGAGTTCAAATCTGGCTTGCCTCAGTTTCCTCATCTGTAAAATTAGCTGGAAAAAGAAATGGCAAGGCATTCAAGCACCTCAGACTGGAAAAGGGTCATGAAGAGTCAGACACAACTACACAATAGCAGCATAAGGTGCTTAAATTGGATAATAGAGGGGATAAAATAACAAGAGGTCTTTATAAAGCTCTTTGTGGTCTGCAAAGGCCTACTTTATATATTATCTCATTTGAGCTTCATGAGAG